>NC_038253.2:40610368-40819452 GCF_000004515.6 Glycine max
ATATATCAGCTTATATCCTTATTGTTTTTAATCGGATGTAGGATTGTGCCTGTATTATGATAACCTTTTAGGGTTGGTTGATGTTTTGCTGCCATTTTAATGTTGCACTTGTACTTGGGTCTTTTGGGGATACATGGGAGTTTGATGTATCATGTAAAAAATTGGCCATGGGTAGCTTATGTGGCAATGAGTACAGATGGCTGTAAATAACTGCATCTAGTGTAGCTTCAAGGTTCCTTGCAGTCTTCTGTTTTGGATCATAACCAAATTTTTTGGTTTATAACTTTTGTTGAGATTTTCAGCTTTTAACTTTGGTTTATAGGTTTTTGGTAAACTTGTTAGTTTTCATTAGGACTTACCTTAAAATATAACTAATTCAAGGATACGCTGAATTTTTTATTTATTTGGAAATTATTTTGTTCTTATTTTAAATTATAGCTAATTTCGCCAAATATACCGTTCTTAAGTTTACATCTAGCTTTATAAGCTTAGTTTTGTCTAACTCAATATAATGGATTCACAAGCTCGAATTGGAATGAGCGCCCAACTGCTTTTGCGTTTGGGAGGTTGGTGGTTCGATTCCACCTGGATCCGCCTTCACATTAAAAATGAAGTTTTGGTCACGGGAAAGGTAAATGAGGTGTTAATGGCGTACGATGGAAGATGAAAATTCAGTTGGTTTCAGTTTAGAAGGAAAAATGGATGGCTATTGTAGCATTAGTAGAAAATTTGAATGGTTAATTGTGTGTGGTCTGTTCAATACTTATAATCTTTTGATCCATATCTGTGTGTGGTCTGATAAATATTCTTATTTTGATATGATACGATTACAGTTTAAGAAACCGCGAACCCTATGGCCATCTCGTGAGAAGATACTCAGCAATTCTGAGCACTGGATTTAAAGTCTTACAATCTAGCTCTGCTTCATTGGTTGAGAATTGCGATTCCCTCTCGACAGTGAAGCAGCTAACTGAAGATTTTCTTTCCTCCCATCAAGTATCTTCAAGTTCAAGGCCAGAAAAGAAGGTTTGGTGAGGGCAAAATCGAATCATACATATCGATATGAAAAAATAAGAGTAAATTTTACAGCTTCATAAATTGTATGCTAATTTGGTTCCATATATGACATAAGGGCGGCAGATTTTAATATGTATGATCGGCGAGAAGTGTATTCTTTTTCTTCTTTTTGGTTATCAATATCAATTCGCTGTAGAATCCGTGATGTTCTAGTCAAGTTTATTAATATTGTGGGGCCAGTTGGACTATGGACATTTTTTTTTTCTTTCCATGCTGTTTTTGTGGAAATATGTAAAAAAGTTGGCTTAAAAGTTAGAAGACAACCAACAGCAACCGGCACAGGAGTTCAAAAGATTGACCTTTTATCTATGGAGGTACATCATGCTAATCTGTGGTGGAGATTGTACCAAAAAAGTGGAGATTTTTATAGACAAAATACACTTATAATAAAAATTAGATTAAATAGCATATATTAAAAGTATAACATTTTTAAAAAAAATTATTTAATTATAAATACATTATAATATAAGATATATTTATGATTTTTATATTAACTAGCTTAAAAATCATATCAAGAATGATTCTTATTTAATTAATAGGATATAAATATTTATACTTTTAAACTCATAAAGTTATATTATTTGTTTTACAATAAAGAAAAAAATATGTAAAGTAAAATAATTTATATGAAAAAGATAAAACATTATATGTAAAATTTATTTTTTATATGATCTAATCATGATAAATACAGTCAATCTCACCAACTTTTTTTATTGTTCTTTTAAGAAGTAGCCAACTAGGAAGGGCATGTCATCTATGATCTAACAACTACGCAATTTCATCATTAGGAAAATTTCGTCACAATCGATATGCCAAAATAAAATAGAGAAAGAAATTTTATGAAAGATATATATTAAGATGTGTTGATGAAATTAAAAGAAAAGAAAATTCGTGACAAACCATGACTACTCCTCTTTGTCAAAAAAATAAAATAAAAATCATAGCCACTCCTAATATTTATTGTTCTCAATTCTTTGTTCACGTTACACCCCGTTTGTTTGAAGCCGTATTACCATTCCTTAATAACGTAAAATCTACACTACAAAGCTTATAGTGGACGCACATTTTTTCATGTTTGAACCTGATCCAAACAAACATCGATCATATAATATAACTCTATCTAGAATCTAGAAACTAGAAGGGGGGGTGGGGAAGGTGAAGAATTGAAGGACATGGACAAGTAAAAAAAGTCATTCATTAATTGTCCAAAGTAAAAATTATTTAATCTTATACATCCCACTTTAACTAGAGATCCGTAAAAAGGCACCTCACGTGTCTTCACACATTAGGACAGTAAGACTTTCCTCAATTGTACAGTTTGGCTAGCTAAGAATCTAGAGATAAAGCCGAATTTATTCGTTACCTTTCATTTTATTTTATTATTAATTAAATAAAAATATTAAATAAATTTTTAAAAAATTAAGACATTTTTTTATTTATAAGAATTGAATATTCTACATGAAGTTTACAATATTCATGTATCTTATTCAATTAATTAAATTATACTTTCTTGATAAAAAAATAAGATATTAAATATATGTATCTAATATTTTCTTCATATAATACTAAGAATTATAAACTAATTTGTTGCCTTTTATTTTATTATAGCTAGATAAAAATATTAAATATTCTTAAATTTTTAACACATTAAATATATTCTTTATTTAATATTTTAGAAAATATTTAAACATTATGGGAGAATCTGTAAGAGAGATATCTCCTCGTTTGTTTTTGTTATGAATTTAATAGAGGTTCCTTATTAGTATGAATTTTTTGTATACTATCAATTAATAAAAAATACATATGTGACATGCATGTGATTAGATGATAGTATAGTATTTCTTTAAACTTGTATATATATTATTAATATTAATATTCACAGACATTCAAATCTAGAAAATGAAAGAGATAACCGGTAAGATCGGTTTACTGATGAGAAATTAAGAATAGATATAGGAGTACTTAGTTAGATTCTTGTTGACTTTGTTGTATTAAAAAAGAGAGAAAGAGAGATAGAAAACATATAAGTATAAATGTAATAAATAATAGTAGAAAAAGAAAAAGAAAAAATACAAAGACTATCTATTTTATTTATATTATTTTATCTATTGTTGCTGTCATAGTGTCGTTGGTTCTGTTTTCATACGCATGACACACTTCACTTCTCTCCTCACTTTTGGGTCAGCCTTCTGAAGATCTTTTGGGGGTTCGTGCATTTGTGTAGAATGGTGTGAAGCCTTATGCTTAATAAAAAGGTTATCTTTCTGTTGGTGTCACTGTGTTAATGTTATGTTCCTTTTATGGATCTTTTGTCATATGCTGAAAAAAGCTCCTACTCCTTACTCAACAAATATTGTTTATTATTTATGTGCTTGTTAATTTATCCTTCTTGTGGGTTCTGTGTGGATTTTCTTTTGTTGTATAATCCTTGTTTTTTATTCTTAGAGTCGGAGAGATAGGAATTGGTTGTGAAAAAACAGAAGCACTTTGTTTCCAAGTAAAAGGAATCTTCAGCTGCCATGTTTCATCGCTGGAGCAATTCTCATCAACAAGATCAGGGAAGCAGCGAGCTTTGTACTGAATCCAAGGTGTGTTTTTTTTTTTTTTGTTTGATGATATTAATGTTTTGTTTCGGAAAAGTTTAGGCGATTTAGGTCTCGAAACTTATGAGGGTCTCAGAACAGGTTTCACGTCTCAAAGAACGTTTGATGATGTTGTTAAATTGTTAAGTAAGGATGTTGGTGCTGAACTGCTGATTGTGCACGTTAAAAATTGTACAAGCAGATTAAGGAGCTGAAGGGTGCTATTGGACCCTTATCTGGACGCAGTTTGATGTATTGCACTGATTCATGTTTTAAGAGATATTTGGAAGCTCGAAACTGGAACGTAGACAAGTCCAAGAAGATGTTGGAGGAGACACTAAGGTGGAGATCAACCTATAAGCCAGAAGAAATTCGCTGGGTAAGTTATGGCTTAATTAGGTTCTCATTTTAGATACAGTGGTGCATAGATATGAACTGAAATACTATAATAAGGTAAATATGTCATTTTTCAGCATGAGGTTGCAATAGAAGGAGAGACTGGGAAATTGTATAGAGCAAATTTTCATGATAGACAAGGAAGGAATGTTCTTATTTTGAGGCCAGGAATGCAGGTATCATGATTTGGATTTGGAGATATTTTGTTAATTGTTTTAAGGTTAAACTATTCACTCTGTCCCTATAGTTGTTCTCACTTTAAGTTTTAATCCATAAACGGGAAGCCTAAGTTTTAGTCCCTGCATATGCATAAAAGTTAAAATTTTGATCCTCCCCATTACAAATATCAGAGAAAACTTCAATTCTGATAGCCATAAACTGCCACAAAAAACTGTTCAGGACTAAAAGTTACCACTTTCTTGAATAGGGACTAAAACTTAAAATGATGACACTTATAAGGACCAAATGAATAGTTTAACCTTAGTTTAAGTTTAACTATTGTTTCTAAGAGCTTGATGGATATAGAATCCGAAACATTTTGATGTGTTGCATGCAGAACACTACTTCAATGGAGAATCAGCTGCGGCATCTTGTGTATCTTTTGGAAAATGCCATGCTTAACCTTCCACCGGGTCAAGAACAAATGTCATGGTTGATAGACTTCACTGGATGGTCAATAACCAACAATGTGCCCCTTAAATTAGCCAGAGAGACCATCAACATTTTGCAGAACCATTACCCTGAGAGGCTTGCCATTGCATTTCTTTACAACCCCCCTCGAGTTTTTGAAGCTTTTTGGAAGGTTTGTTGACTTTGATCATAATCACGTGATTAAATTTCTGGCATAATCGGGAAAATAATACTGAAGTTACATGTTATGCCTCTATTGATACAGATAGTCAAGTACTTCTTGGACAACAAGACATTTCAGAAGGTGAAGTTTGTCTACCCGAAAAATAAAGATAGTGTGGAGCTTATGAAGTCCTATTTTGATGAGGAAAATCTTCCCAAAGAACTAGGTGGAAAAAGCATAATGAGTTATAACCATGACGAGTTCTCCAGATTAATGGTTCAGGATGATTTGAAATGTGCAGCATTTTGGGGATCTGATGGGAAGCTCTCAAACCACATTGCTAACGGGCAATCCCCAGCAGTTTGCAATGAAACCCCACCCGAGGCATGTTAAGGCTATGTTTGGATTACCGTTTGCAGGTGGTGAATGTACATTGAAAGTACGTAGGGAGAAGCATTCTCTTTGTTACTTTTGAGTTAAAAATAACTTTCGAAGGGTAATCCAAACATACACTTAGTTTTACTACAGATGATGATATGAACACTAATCATGTAAAGCCATTAGCTCTGGGCAAATTCGAACTAGGGGTGCATCCCCAGTTTAGTTAATTATTGCAAAGAGGGATTTATAATACATTTATCATTTATATATACTGCATCACTATTCCATCCTGATATTGAAAAATTGACAATGACAATGTTGCTGTTTAAAAAATAAACTACCTCCTCAACTATAAAAATTAAAAACTATAAGCCACTTCTGGTAGCAATATTTTTTTTGACCATTTACATGAAAACGCTTTTTATGTGCTAGTTACAACCTACACAATCAATCACACAATGGATGTCAACCCATCATGATGACAAAATTTAAGCATCTATGCCATCCTTTGAAACAAGAACATTCTTTAAAGACTTATGAAGGGGGAAAAAAATACCACTGATGGTTTGTTGCCTTGAAGATATAGAGCATATAAGTTCAAACTCTTGAGGGGTATATTATATGAACCTCCTCTTAAAATTACGAGTAGTTGCTTGGTATGAGCGTACTAACAAGCTAACTCCTATACCAACTCCTACACATAAGCCAAGCCCAATTCCAACACCAACTCTTACACCAGCATTAAACCATGATAGTTCACCATCTTCCTCATCTACATATATTGTTCTTTGGCAATACATGCTGTTGTAATCCTCTGCTTGTTCCGGTTTGAAGCTTCTATAATCAACTACCTGCCAAGCAAAAAAAAGGGGGGAGGTTAGAGACAAACACACACAAACCGTTAGGATATGTACTCTTTAAGTACATGGAAATTTCACTGCCATGATTTATTTTCACCAGCTATGAAATTGAGATGCAATACCAGGACAAATTAAAACTAGTGCACCCCATTGCCCAGAGCCTCCTCAGCCCTGGCTTTGTAAAGGTATGAGGGAGGGTCATTGTACGCAGTCTTACCTTTGCATATTTGAAGAGGCTGTTTTCGGATTCGAACCTATGACCAACCGGTCACCAAGTTACAACTTTACCGCTGTGCCAAGGCTCGCCCTCAATACCAGGACAAGTTGACGAAAAATAATTCACATGACAATTAAATGTTATACATAAACATAAGATCTGTTTAAATGGTATTCTTACGGCATTCAAAGAAAACCAAGGCATAGAGCAATGCACATATATGCTTTGAAGTAAATGTTGCTAACAAGATGAAACCAATACCATTGATGAAAAGTCAAGCTCTTAATGCAGATATTCAGTATTAATGCGTTTGTGTCCTGAAAGGGTAGATTGAATGTTCCAGCGTAATTTGATAAGTTTTTTTCTAAATCTAATTCACACCATGTAGATGTATACTGCCTTTTGAGGTTAGAAAATAAGATAGAAAAGAAGTTAAATTGAGTAGTTATAATCTTTTGGTCTCTCATCTTATTTTTTGGTTTTAGTTTTGTCTTTGAAGTTTAAAATGTTTTATTTTGATCTCTTAAAATGTCTCAAATGAGCTAATATTAGTTCTTCTGTCACTTTTTTGAACTAACCATGTTAATTTTGATTGATGCAGCGAATGCTCTTATAGTTTGTTACGTGTCATCAAATTAAGTTGGTGCGATAAGCTAATGGAAGGACTAACTTAGTGTAACAGACACTCTAAGAGATTAAACTGAAAAATTTTAAACTTGAGAAACTAAATTGAAATAAATAAATAAAATAAGACAAGATCAAAATGGTAGGTATTTTGGCCTTATTTTTTCAGCCAACTCATCTGGAAGTAAGCTTAGGAAGCCTCCCCCCTGTAAAGTGTAGAAGTGCAGATCATGAGTCACTCTAAACTTTAATTGGTATTATACTGTTTCGCATCTGAGAGAGATTAAATTTAACAGAAATTGTGACAAATAAAAGGGATGAACTTGAGGCATCACATGTGCAAATCATGGTATGACTATATTCAATCATTCATCCACTATGCAAAAGTGACATATGACAGAATCATTTAATGGATATTGAAAACCTAGTTATTTAAAAATTAAAACCTCTTGTTTCCTCGGAGTTTTAAGAATGAACTGTAAGTTGTAACCATGATCTCACATTCCATGCGTACTTTTTTCCAATTGAACAAGATATAAGTAACCCAATCTTTAAGCACACATATAGATGCACAGAGGCTACCTACAAGGATTTTGGCCCCACTAAGGATTGTCCTTAGGGAAGAGACTGTTTTGTAATGTAGGGGACATTGGAGAATACGAAACAGAAAAATAATGAGGTAAATTAGTATCTTCCCATAAATAACAAAATATAGTGTGTTGTGACTTGTGCCTGCCCATACTGCAATGCCACTTCTGGGATAGGATATTATTATTCAGTAGTTGGGACCAAATCATAGACAGCATAATACAGAATTTGTATTATCCAGCAAAGTTAGATTAGTCATATAACATCATTTATGTATGTGAAAAATGTCTGCATTATCCAAGGAATTAGTCATAGTTATATGAAATCTTAATCCAAGAAAAACTCATCCCTTCATATCCCTAATGGACCATATCCAAAAGATACAAGCATGCCAATTTTTTTTTTACCTGCAAATCAAGTCCATGATCAGATACATCTTTCTGGCACTCGGTTGTTCCATATTCTGGAATAGAATCCAAGGCGAATTTCCTGTTATGCTTCTTCCGGCAATTGAGTTGCAGTGTCTTGGTTAAGATGATAGGTGTTCCTGAGAAGCAACCAGCAACATAAACCTCAATTTCAGGACAAGGCAATTCAGGGACAGCAACATGTTTTCCCTTGAAGAAGCCACAACCAGGTGACATTTCTGTTTGACAATTCATACTCCATCTCTTCACACCACTTCTTGATTCCCCAACAAAACCATTGCTATTAGACGTCTCCAGAACCCCAGAGAGAATGCAATTCTCCTTATCATAAACCTCAAACTTCATGCTCCCGGTAAAACGTATACTATCAGTGTTCACAAAGGTAGCTTCCTCAGATTTCTTATCCACTCTATCCCTTCTCAGAACTGAAGACTCTTCTCCATCAGAGTAAATGCTGCTCCTAACACCATTCACCTCTAAAAGGGTATCAGGACTAAGAGGAATATGGTTGAGAGAGAGAAACTCTGGGGTGGATTCATCAACCTGAATGCCACACACTCTCACATAAAACACTCTTAGAACAAACCAAGGTGATGATAATGATATCATGGTGCAGGGTTTATAAGGAGAGTATTTAATGATCTGAAGGCTTTCGTTACCAGCTTCTCCATTGCATGATGAATCATAAGATCCTTCCATGTTCATATCCACTCACTCAATCACTGAAAAATCCTCTGTAGTGTATAATTGAAAGCATCCTTGGAAGTGGAAGAACCTCCAAAGCCTATATCAGATTCCCAATTAAAACCTGCTTCACAATGAACAAAGTACTTGGAACTCTCAGATAATTGAATCAACAAATCTTGTACAAAAATATAAGAAAAATCACACATATGGTATAAAACTACAAATTAAAATTTAAAGAAACATAGGCAAAATAAAAAAATAAAAGGGAAAGAAAGAAGAAAGAGAACTTGAGTGAAGGTGGAAATCAAATCAGAAGTCACGAGGAAAAAAAACAGCAACTCTTGAGTTACAACAAAAGAGGAAGAAAGAGGGTGATGAAGTCTGAAATCTCTTAACTATATATTTAATAACATACACGTCATAGTTGTTACTAGGAGTCAAATCTGAATAAGTGTGTGTATTGTAAGAAGGTGCACAACCACAAACAAATTCAAATCCCACCTTTTCCGCAAATAAACTCTAACCATGAAAAATATTTCATCCACAATCTCAGATTATGATATGATATGATGGCATGCCACTTCGTTATCCCTTAAACACAAACCACTCATGTGTTATATTATGCAATCAAATTCTAAAACCAAAGTACCTTTCAGATCGTTGATGTCCACCTTTTGATACAATGCATCTATATATGTCCTGCCCCGTGGTCGTGGCAGGTTTGTAATAATAATAACAATAATAATCATAATAATAACCTCGTGTTCTTTACAAAGCATATAATAGTAGATTATGAAAGTGTATAGTATATACTTGTGGGATCATTTTTTTTTATGTACAGAAAATAAGGATATTATTTTACACTACTATGCTATATTGGGTTTGTCTTTTTCTTGAGCTAATTTTAGAAATTGAAGGAATTATTCAAAATATCTGACCAGAATGCTTCATCTTATCCGATAATCAGATAGACACGAAGAATTTGCATTTACGATTTACGGGGTCGGTGTCTCTAAAGCGAAAGTGATGTGATTGTTAGGCCGAGTCTTTTGCTTATCAGGTTTAACGGTTTAACCTATTTAAACTTGGGGTAATTTTAATAAATTATGATTGAATTATGTAATATTTAAATCGTTAATATAAGTGTATTTTAATGTGCTTGGAAAATCATCGCGGTTACTATTTTAATTTTTGGCTGCAGAATAATTTTAAAGAATTGTTATTATTGAAGGACTTTTTTTTAATCGTTGTAAATAGGATATTTTATTATTGAAGAGCGTTGCACTTGCAGTATTTTTTTTTTATTTATTGAAGAGCGTTTTTATCTTTTACTACGTATTAGATATTTTTAAGTACTCAATATAAGTGATTATTTGTTTTTATTTTTTAATTTATTGGCAAGACATTTAATTGTTAACTTGATTTCGAAGTTAAAAGATGTCTTTCCCAACAAAAGAACATAATATTTAAAAAGATTCATTTTCCTAAGAAAGCATAGTTTATTTCCTTTTTTCAAAACTCACATAGTACACGCAAAAGACATTGGCTAAATGGCTAGTTCTGTGGTACTTATTAGCAATTATTTTTTAAAAAATTGGGTGAGATTTTGACAAATAGAGTCTTTCTCTAGAATTTTCTAGATAAAATATTCATTTTCTATTTTTAATAAACATGATACTATGTCCATGTTTAATTTTCTCCTTTTTTTATTTGTCTTGAAATTTTCTGTTTTGGATAGATAAATGCATGGCCACTGGGAATTTTTTTTCCTCTTCTTTCTTTGGTCAATTCTCGGTAGCCGGTAGCATTTTAAAGAGGAAAATCATGTTATGGTTGGGGATTTTTTATTTTTTTTATTTTCTATCCAGAAAGCAATATGGGAAATGTAGGAAGCAATTACGGGAGTGCAGGCAGCAATTCAGGGATGCAGGAAGCAATTTACCTGTGGTTGGATTTTCACTTTTGACCTACGGAAAGCCCAATATCCCACTGACCCACCACTGCTGCGGAGTCCTTTAGCCCAACTATTCACACTTCCTATTTCCTCTTCACACCACCTTTTTTTTATTTCTTATTCTGTTACACCTTTCTTCTTCCCCGCCCTACTCTCTTTTTCCTCACGAAAAATCCTCCATTCCTTTGCTCTTCTTCTTCCTACCTTCGTTCTCTCAAGCTCTATACCCCTACCCTCTCCCTACCTTGTCATTATTTTGCTGGTGCTGGTGAGTCTTCTTCTTTGCTCTTCAATTTTCTTGTGCGTCAAAGACCAAATACACAACAACAATTTTTTTTAATAAACTACATGTATCATACTCGAGTTGAGTAAACCATTATAGATAACAAAATTCTTCCTATAAATTTTTTATTATAGCGTAATACATTATATTGTTAATATATAGACTTATAAAATCTATATTAATAATTTAATTTCTATTATATAAAATATTATATTAATGATAACTAATTTAACGTTTAATTATTGATATATGAAATTTTTGTATTACATATATACATGACATGTATTTGGTGGTCAGAGAAGTAAAATTTGATCATACATTTCAAAGGATGGTTACGATTATGTTAAACATAAATAATTTTAACTATATAATTATATGACCAAAATTAACTTTTTCTCGAATTCCATATCTTACTAGCTATAGATATGTTTCTTTCACAGGTAGCAACTTTCATCTCTCTCTCATCATATAAGATAATAGAATAATATGTTAATTAAGAGGAATACTATTAACACATTCATTTTTACATACTTTTTATTTATTGCTAATTGAAAGTTATGAAAAAAACAAAATTATAATATATATATATATATATATATATATATATATATATATATATATATATATATATATATATATATATATATATATATATATATATATATATATATATATATATATATTAATAACAAAGATATTTTAGAATGTGTATTATTACACTGCTAACTAATTATCGGAGGCATGCCAAAGAAACGCAAGTGAGAAGAAAAATGAATAAAACTCTTATGAAACATCTAGTATGTTTTTAAAAGGAAAACATTATATATGAAAGACCATTTTTCATAAATAGATTAGCTTTTGTATCCGTTGAGTTGTCACTTCTGATGATAGAAATAATCGCATCCATCATGATTCATGCATGGACGTATTCTTCCATGGACATTTTATCTTTCAAAATAAGGAAATGTTTCAAATCAGGACTAGTACGTGGGTTACTTTAATCGATAGATCGACAATTATTCAGAAGAACTAAGTTTGAAAAATGATGTTTTGATATTCCTTCTTCAATATTTTTTTTATCTGATGAAATCTCATGCATTTTTTACTGCATAATTTGAACTCATTCAGTTGTAGAACAGAAACTCGTGTAAAAAAGAAGTAATGATTTAAATTTAAATGATGTGAAAATCCAAAGCAAAACATACGAGCCTTCCACCATAGAAAGGAGGAAGAGGGACAAGTCTCTCATGAAAAACAACACTTAAAACTTAGCACACACAGTTATGTTAAGTTTTGAGTGTTATTTTGGATTCATCAATAAATCATGCAACCAACATGTGTGACATGTGTTATGCTTGGTGAATAATTTTATCTTATAAACATGTAAACATGAGTTCGATTCTTAACTCATGCGTATAAAAAAACATATGTTAAAAGAAAGTCAACTTCTCAAATCAATTTTCATACTTCTAAAAATTAATCTTTAACTTCCAGTAAAAAAATAACGTAGTTGACACCAAAAATCTATAAATCATGCACTTTACTCAACAATTAATATAGAGCATATTTGAAAGTTAGAAGCTACAAAGGTAACTATTAAAGTAAAACAGTTTGCCACATGCATGGTCTATGATGAAGGGTTGGGGTTTATTAAAAGAATTTATGGTGGGCCTAGCCTGCTCATTCAGGTTGTAATGCTTGTGCCAAAGATTAATGGGATGCGGCTGTACGTTGAAACTACAAAAAGCTCAACCCACAGTTTATGCATCGAAGTTTTTTGAGTTGGCCCAGTTTAATAATATAAATAAGGTGGCATAGGAACTGCGGAATCTTTACAGATTATATTTTTTAAGAGATTCATTAGCGATGCAATCCCTTGATCTAGATTTAAAAAATTATTTAATACTGATATTTATATAATTTTGTTCTGGAGGTATCTTGGGCCTGTCACGTGATCCATAGTCCGCAATAGTTGCTTAACTAATTTTTCTTCTATCTATCATTATATAAGATATTTTATGCCTACAAATATGCATTTCAATAGTGACCTCTTACATTCTCTGACTTCGACATCGAAATGTATGTGCAAATATATGTAGGTCTTGTTGCTCCATCCCTTACTTATATATTTTAATGCACGATTACTCTTAGTGAGAGTCAACAAAAACGTGATCCCAAGATCAGAATTGATTTTGATACTATCTTAAAATGTATAATGTGAGAGATTTAACTTAACTCCAAAAGCTAACTTATAGAGTAAAGATTATCCTCACCTTATAAATTCTATTTTGAAACTATATCTAGTCAAAGTGAGATTTGGATATTTACCAATAACTTGAGTATCTCCCAATAGGATTATTTTGAACAATTTTTTTTTATAAATTATTAATTGGTTTAGTATAATAGTAGTAACTACAATGTACTATTTTTTTAGTTAGTGGGGTTCAAAAGCTAGAGAAAAAAAAAGTGTTGTTATTTAGGTTTAAAAAATTCTTATCTCAAAATTTGTTTTAGGCCTAAAAATATGTCAGATCGGGGTTAGCTTCATCCTATCTTTAAATATTTAATATAACACACGTACAAAAAAAATCCAGTAAAACTAGGAGCTAGCATTTGCTAGAATTTGATGGAACCCATGCAGCTTGAAACAGAGCAGTTTATTGTTCCGTGACGCTAGCTTCGGCCTTAATTAACATTAACACTAACATGAAAAATGTATGTATAAATTATAGCCAACATTTCAAGCTCTCAAATGCTCTACCAAACTTCAGAATATATGATCTCATCATAAAGTCCAATCAACACCGTGTGGAACCTCCTCCACTAAATCAATGCCTAATAAACGTGGTATATCCAGAAAATGGGTAGAGGGGATGAATTGGGATTTTAGTATTTTGATGAATAGTGGAATTGATTGCTCATTTTAAACTCCTAAATTGAAGTGAAGTTTGCAAGTTTAAATCCTCTTCCTGTGAGTTGTCTATTTAATTTAATCAAATAGCTAAATATTTAATAATCTTTTTTCAATAGAAACCACATGTATTTTCTGTAGAAGATAATTATGTTAAAATTAGATAAAATCATTGTGAGTATTTAATATAGTTACTTACATAAACCTGAAATGTGAGATCTTTATTTAAATTAAAATAACCTCGTATCATTTCAATTAATTCATACGTTTAGCAGTAACCAATCCGCTAAAACTGCAATTGAAAGAATCAATAATAAAACAACTTGAAAGTATAAATTGAGCGCAAATTAGAAATCGTTATCAGCATGAAAAGGTATGTAATCCCTTTTCCTTCCATCAAATACCAATATTTAGTTGTGTAAATCCCATAAGTATGATTAAAAAAAAATAATACATTACTAGAAATTCATACATAAACTTGATATGTATGTCGAAATTAAATATACTAGAACGATGAAGTATTGATGTACTATTATTTCTGAGTATTATAACTAATTACAAATTAAGAAGCATGATAAAATATCATCATTCATTGAAGTGATTGAACTATATAAATTAATTCATCAAATGAGATACAACAAATTTATGCTAGATAGTTGCACCTCTTTTGAATAAAATCCAAATGCACATGGAAGGGGCAAGATTTTCTTCGGATTCGTATTTTAATGGTCATGATGAATCGGTCCCACGAAATATAACACAAGTTGGGCTATGATAGGATTAGCCCCTACCAATTGCTCCATTCCTCAGTTCCTCCTAGAGGAAAAGTCCCACAAAAAAAAAAGTTGATTATCATGCATGGGACGTTGGAACTCCTTGCAGAATTGCAATTTATGATAAATAACACACCGATTATGCAATATTTGTCCTAGGCACTAGGCAACTAATACACAAGATCTAGGAGATTAAAATGAATTGAACTGTTTCAGTTCGATTGGTTAATATTCGATTAAATAGTTCATGTGTTGAACTAACCATTGGGCATAGATTATTTAAAGTTAAATTTTCTAGCTAGACATATATGGAGAATATGAATTGAACCCGGAGTATATCAACTTAAAAAAGATGGAAAACTTTTAACCTCGGAAACATGGTCATTCCTATGACTTAACTGTCACAGTTCATTGATAATAATATTTTTATTTCGATCTTTCAACCAAGGATTGGACCACATGCTGTCGATCGTGCAGTAGATCCTTTCTTAGGTTTAGCCCCTCTCCTAGATTGATCTTCACTGGTCGATCTAGTACCATGGCTGAAGAACCCTTGTATGTTTATGCTAGGAGAAGTGTCATATCATAAAAAGTTTGTGAGCCTTTGATTAATTATTGGACTCAGTATGCCAGCAGAGTTGTAATATCATAAAGAAATTATGTGAATTTTTAACAGATTTATTTTAATCTTGATTTTTTATGTTAATATTCTGTGACATAGGTTTACTTCTCCTACGTAAAAAATGTAGCCTAATTAGAGATATAATTATACACATAAGAGATAATGTTGAAAAAAAATCTGTAGTTCCTAACATTTATCTTAACACTAAGCGTGAACTTAAAGACGAATTCTGAAAACAAAAGTTTTCGTTTAAGTAGACAAAAGACAGAGTATATACATTGTTATTTTAACAAGAGACTACATGAATATGCTATATATATATATATATGATAACTTATACAAAATAATGAAGAGATTAATGAGGGTTGCTTGTGATTGTAAAATATTTATCAAACTCAAAGATAGGTTTTATTGCACAATTATACATTCAAGCATCCAACTATACTATATGCAGTGAATTTAGAATTTTAAAGGGAGAAAAAAATGAAAGAAAGGTGGAGTCACAAGTAAGGATGAGATGGATGCATGACGAAAGAAAGGATAAAATATACTTTTGAATGTATGTTTGGTTCTTCTAATTTAGTGTTTTTTTATTTTCATCCCTGTAAATTTATTTATTTTTGTTTTAATCTTTATAAAAATATGTTTATTTTTTTTTCTTAAAATGTTTTAGATAATATTTTTTTTTCACTGTTAAATTTTTTATTATTATTCAGAGTGTTATTTAAAATACTTCAAAGAAAAAAAATAAAACAAATATATTTTGTAAGGATGAAAAGAATTTTTTTCAAAGACAAAAATAAAAAAAATGTTAAATTACATTAAAAAATATATTTAAACCTAAAATATAACTTGATTATACACGGGAAATAATAGTGTAACATCAATTGAAAAAAATGACAAGAAATCAGATAAGTACCAAAACCTAATCAGACAAGAAACTAAAAATTACAATTTTTCATACATAAGAGAAAAATTGTAAAATGGAATTGAAACCACTATAAAAACAAATTATAAATTAAATCTTAAATATGTGTTGCATATATGCCTTTTGAAAATACTAGACCTAACCATTTAGGCCATTGTTATAGGTAATGTAAAAAAACATCCCCTACTTTAAGCAATAGGATGTATTACTGCGATACCATAAGTTATTACAACGTGGCCATCATATATTTCACACAAAAGTTTTATTACTGTGTGACCGTAAGTTATTACAACATGAACATAAGAAGAAAAATAATAGCTGCCCATAGAAAAACGCAATGACCACTTAAAGTCGTTGTTACCAAACCATCGTCTATAATTTTAGTGACGTTTGCATATACCAATGAGTCTTCATAAGCGTTCTGCGTACCTAAAGATTGCTTTGTCTGTATATTTATCTCCACGATAATCTTTGATTACAAAGCAAAGTATCGTTTTTGTCTTAATTATAGATCATTGGGGGGATTTAAGCCATTATTCAAAAAGTACACAATTAGTGGTCCTCTCTTCTTGCACGAGCTAGAGTACTTTTCCTAAACATTATAAAAAGATGTTATTTTCGCACAGCACATTTTTTATTATAATTTTTCTTCACTGTCTTAGTTAAATAATTAAAAAAGTGTGTTGATTATTTTTTTGGTCAAATTAAAAGAAAGCGTACAGGCCTAAGTGCCTAACAACACAGTACTTGTACATGGAAACATATACTTACCTTATTAACAGTGACCTAATAGTAGGTTAATATATAGTAGTATAACTGGAACCATATGTAAATACTTTTATTTTTAAGGACTGTCGATTAGTGATGCAAAAAACCACCAAGGCTCTTTATGACTCATATATTTTGACAAATCCTGAGTGTATAAAAACAAAATACGAAGCTTCGTTAAATGTTATTAGAAAGGTGCTTCTCCCCCATTTATATATATCTGAATAAGAGTGTCAAAAGCCAACACACAGCGTCATAGATCGCTAATTTGGTCCCGCAAAACAAACCACACACACTCGTGTGTTTTTTCTGTCGTCAGTTTATCATCTGCGCTATTCAAGTTGCCACAAAAAACATCTATTTTTTTTTTCTTATAATATTTCAATTGACTAGTGCCCACAACCAGAACAGTAAAGTACTCCCCTCACTCGTGCAAGCAGAAATTATTGAATAATGTTAGTTGGGTCATGGGTGGATGGAGGAAAGAGATAAAGAAGTAAAAAAAATAAGAGATATGAAGTATTAAATCAAAGTTACCAGAAGTACTGAATTCCGGCTTGATCCATCCGGAATAACAAACTCGTTCTCGTACAGACATATATATGTAGCGGGTTCTCAACTTGCATGGCACGCAAATTGTGTGAGTTTATTAATGGTTTTTCACTTCATCCACGTGCGACTCTAACAGTTTCGTCAAATATTTACTATATAAAGTAAAACTCAACGATCATATGTATGATATCTCCCATATGCTTAACATCTTCCTCGATCGTACTCTTAATTATATATACACTGAGACACCGGAATCCCTACAAGCTACGAAGCATCGACACGGACATCGGACACGACATGAACACGTGGACACCTGTAATGTCCAAAATATAGAACGTAGTACGGGTGTCGTGTCGGTATCGAATACGGACGCGTGTCGGACACGGGACATGGCAAAAAGCTGAGGTGTCCGTGCTTTATAGCCTACAAGTGACCACCGCATCAGAGTTCTCAGTCCGCCAGCTCCACTGCTTCATCACATTCACACCATAGCTAATCCAAAACAAAAAGTAGTAGGTATTATATATATGTGACGTGTGACGAGAAAGATAGAAAAAAAAAAACGAAGAAATAATGAAGTTAGAGTAAGTTGTAAGAGAATAAGATCTATATTTAGAATTATTCATAATTATTATTATTATTATTATTATTATTATTACATGCTACAAAATCATTATTATATGTGTCTAATTTATGCATAACATATAATTAACCCTTTTTTAATTTACTAAAAAAACTAATAAAACTCAAATGTGTTATATGAAGATTGTTTGAGACCAATGACAGACCCATGTAGAATTGAGGTGGTGCAGATGCACCCCTTAGGCCTTGACTTTGAGAAAACATAAATATATATCTAGGTGTTGTTATCCTTTTGCCCCCTCTCCTATTTTGAATCCCTTGCTTTGTGTTTAATTGGTTAATTTTTCGTGTTCTTAAGTTTTGTTCTCTTTTCATCTCAGTAAGTATTTTTATACTTTATTCAATTGAAATATTGGAGATTTTATTCCCTTTTCAATTTACTGTACTTTATTTTAATATTTATGTCTTTATTTTCATCTTCATGATAATAATATTTTTTAAAATAAATTTTCTCCATTAACTCAAGGTCCTACCTAATCTGCCACTATTTGAGACTATATATATTATACCCAGACATGTAATAATTCCTCCCTTCGAATGTTAAAACACTCAATCTCGTTCTCATGTTCCATTAATTTACAAGGCAAGACACTCTTTTAATTATCTATGTAAGCTTAATTAGTAGCAAACAAACCTAGTGATCCACAGATTTATCGGAACCCCGAATCTCTTATCAACTTGTTGGATAACTAGTCTGATCACTTTAATAGGTTAGAAATAAGTTAAAGTAGTATTAACAAGGAGGATGATATGTTAGTTCATTACAATATTTTGGCCAAAGAGGTCTCACATAAGTTGAAATTCTAATGACTCACTCTCTCACACTCTATTATAACTATGCCTACAAAACACAAACTCTAATAATTAATTAGCTGCATTAAGCTTGTGTCTCGTGCGATGCTCCTCACATCACAGTTACAACACTCAAATCCAAGTAATTAGTAGTACCATTTTGCATTGATCATGGATGGATGGATGATGTGTTGAATATTTTTGTATCGGGATCTAATCCAAGATATCTGATTCTGATTAATCAGAATCTGATGTTCTGTATTAGGATCAAATATAGTCCGTATAGTCAAATTATAGAGATAATTATCATGCGAATTGAGGATCTTGATGGATGGATGATTGAAGATAGAATTCACAGTCAAAATTAAAATGGAAAGAAAAAAAAAAGAAACAAGAAAGGGTGGTGCTCACACACTTACACTTACACACACTTGGATACACTTGTGTGATGACCCCAACATTTAAAGCTGCAGAAGAGTAAGGACGCGAAACCCGGGAAGCAACACAAGTGGTCAGACTGGAACACTGCGTGTGAGTAGTACAACACACACACCAAATCTGGCTACCTTACCCCTCGTAAAAACCCCACATGCCCTTTTCCCATCACCTCTTTGGTCCACACCCCTAACCATGGTTAATTGCTTAACTTTTCCACTCTCACCACACTTCCTTTTGGGTTAGTTTTCTAGTTTAGTTTAGTTTAGTCAAGGCTACCTCTTATCAATTCATCTTTGCTCTCTCCTCTGCACACACTGTCTCCTACTACTACTCTACTTTCTTCTACTAGCATAAGCAATTAAGCATACCATAGCTACTTTTTTTTTTTTTTAATTCTCTCTTTCTATTTTTAATTTATCTTTCTGATGTGTGTGGTGGAAAGAAAATAAGAAAATAACGTGTAAATTAGTTAGAATGACACACTAGACGGAATAATGAATGGACAAAAAAGGAAAGTGAAAGATGATGCTATGAATGGTTTATTTAATTGGCACCCGAATGAAGACCTATAGTCATTTTTGTTTGTTTATTCCACTATAGTTTACAAGGGCTCTTCGCTTTTATAGCGTTTCCAGAACCCGGATTCTGGTCAAAGATATTGGTCTTCTTGCTTTTTACTAACATATTGCAAAATAGTAAAAATTAAAGAGGGAGAGAGAAAGTGTGTGATGTGAGTATATGTATGTGGGTGTGTGTATTTTGCATTAGATACAGAATCATCTTCTTTTTTTCTTCCTATCCTATCTAGTGAAAATGAATTGAAGGGCTAAGGGATGAAAGGTTTGATATTGATGGTCTAGCTTTAGTAGTGATCTCTTGGAATTGAAAGTTTAGAAATTAGAAATTAATAGTGACTATTGATGATGGGTAAGAAGAAGCCACAAAAAACTAAGGAACTTTCCGTGGCAATAGCTGAAGCATCATCAGCAATTGATGAGAAAGAGCAACAAATTCAAGTTCAAGTTCAACCTCAACCTCAAGCTCCTAGAAAGAGAGGTAGACCTCGTAAGATTGTTTTAAAGAGGGAGGAAAGTGAAGAGGAAAAAACACAACTGATGATAGGGCAAAGAGGAGCACAAGGCACAGAGAGTTCAATGGAAAAAGGTACAACCAACGAGCAAGAAGGAACATCATCATCAGCATGCATGAGGGTTACAACAAAACAAGAGGAGATGCAGCTTCCAAAAGTGGAGCCATCGAGAAGCAGAGCTAGGAGGAAAAGCAAACCCAGAAAGAGTAGTTAATTAATATATATAATCATTGCTCCTTTTTTTTCTCTCTTCTCTTTTATAATTTCTTTCTTTCCCTCTACTTTTTTCATGAAGCAATTAATTCTTGGTTGGTTCCTTTGGTCTTGCCATGTTTTTATTTCATTTTCTTTTGGTGATTGACATTTAAAACTGATATTGTTGTTGTTGGGGAACACAAGTGTCAATAGAAACACTTGAAGTTATTATTGGTTTAGTTCTTTGGTGTAAGTGGTTTTTCTTATCTAATTGTGTGGACGATATGTATTGTGTTATGGTTGGTTCCATTAGTTCAATTACTCTTTCTGTAGTTGAACTTGAATATTGCTACTATTATTCATTGCTTCATTCACACGCAGAAAAGAAAGTTAATCAAGATGTTCTTATTTGAATGTGTTTTTTGCTAATTTATTGCTTGCAACTATTAACTAGCTATGCATAAACGATAATACTTATCCTATTGGGTATTTTCTTAATCTTCCAAACCAAAGTTTTCTCTTTTGCTCTCCTTTTTTTCCCTCTGTATAAGCTATTCCATCATCAGTTTGATGTTTGCATATTAATATCTAACTTTTTTTTTGTTGTGTTGTGTTTGTTGCTTAAAAGTAGTTGTGCATAAACTATAATAGTATTGAGCATGTTATTGATATTCTATAGCTATCTTTTTCTGTGTTTTACACCTCTATGCACTATACCATCATGGCATCACCATTTTGATATTTACAGCATATTGATTAATTATGTGAATATATATAATTTGATAGAGGGTATTTTTTACATTCCAAAAAGGTTTTTTTTTCATATACCTTACCTTCATGGCTTCATAAGCTTGATGTTTGATATTACTTAATTATGTGAATTTATATAGTTCGACTGCTACTATGGTTGTCTCTTGATAGATTCTACTTCTAGTTCCAGAAATTGAGGTTGTTGTTGTATTTTCTTTTTCTCTCCCTCTGATTATTATTCTTAGCTGTAATCTACCTTCAGTTCATTGATTGCAAACGATTTAACGAATGGGAGAAAGTTGGGAAAAGAGAAAGGAACGATAGTAGGACGAAGAGGTGAATTAACAAATGGAGTGAAAAGAATCAAACAACAAAAGGTCAACTCAAACAGGTAAGGTTTGTTTACCTGTGTAATCGAAACTAATGGGTACAGTTATAACAATGACTCATACAATTAGTATAATATAATAATATTTTCTTGCTAATTTTTATAATATCAGTATTATTTTTCATCATATTTTATATTTACTTGATGAAAGTTAAAAATTTCACGTAAAAATGACATTAAAGAGAGTTAGAGCTATATATCTGACTTCTCCCATCAATTGAATTCAATGTTCATCAACTCAGTCGTGGTTTCTCTCAGAGGTGTGTTACACTGTTGTTACTGTATGTCTGAATTTTATAAATTGATTTTAAAGTAAAATTCAGTATTAATTTTTTTAACGTGAAATCAAATGTGTAAAAACGAAGAGAGTGGGAAATTGTGCGAGTAGTGACGAGAGAAAGTCACGTTCCAATGAAGAATGTAGTAGCCGCCTCAGCGCACCAATGAATGATAAGGATTGTTCCAATGCTCTACGTTGGACGTGAACACCACTTCCTTGTTGTGTGCGAATTGCTCACACCAAACCACGTCTCCACTCGTCTTTTTATTCGACGTCCATCTTTTACCTTACAAGTTTGTAAGTACATGTTTGCTTTCAAAATTAAGATGGGAAGATTAATTTCAAATTAGGAAAAATTATGGTGGAGTTGGACTCGTATGATTTTTGTTTTTTGCTTCATCCAAATTAACTCTAAACTTTTAATTGTTATATTTTCTCTTGCCTACCTCGCTTATATTCTTCGATTAAAAATTATATTGTACTTTGCATTATGTTTCTTATTTGTACTTTTTGATTTGAATACCTTTGAGTTTGATGTTTTGCTAATTTAATACTTTTATTATGTATTTCATTCAATTTTAATGTTTTTACACGGGTTATGGGTTCTATTAAAAAATAATAGAAGAGAAATATACATGGACTCTAAAGTTTATTAGCAATTATGCATTCAAAATCAATTATGTTTTTAAGTATTTAAACAACATTTTCTTAAAAATTTACTTTTTGATCTATTATTTGTTATCCAAAAAAAAATAAGTTACTTCAAAATTAACTTTAATCATAATCAATTTTGCAAAATCTTGTTGATTTAAAATGAATTCTGCCAAACACACACTTAACTCAATTTGACCTTACAAAATAGACTAAGAAGAAGATTACCCATACCTTACAAGTATTATTTAGGTTATATATATATATATATTTATATATATAATAGTATCATTAAGAGATAATTACGGTCGAATTAAAATAATTATGAGTAATAAAGTTTTTTTGATTAAAAAAACAATATTTTAGTATTTAATGCATATTTAGAATTTAAACTCAATCACTAATTAAGGTATAGAATAATCGTAAATCAATTGATGCATGTGCATAATTATAAATAGTCAATAAAAATAAGAACAGCAAAAATTCATGTTTTTTAATAGCAAGCATTCCTCTGTTGGATATCAGGTGTGTATCACCTATCTTCAAGGCTGATGGTACCTTGTTGGAACAAGCACAACATTATAGTATATTGTTGTTTGAAGGATTTTACGTGGGTTATGCTGAAAGCACTTAGTAAATTGAAGAACAAGATATAAAAGTAAAAATCATTAACTTCTAAATGCAATTCTTTTATTATTTAACCAATCTCTTTAAGACACATCAGGAAGGTTCATTGTCTTTTCAACTTTTTTCTCTTCGACGATATCAATTATGATGATTAAGAATGATTACCATCATTTATGTTATATTTTGATTGCTTATTACTAAGCTCGCATTTTTCCACTTACAGAAGGATCGAGTAGTTTGTATTTCTCAAACCTATAGTTGGTCCATTGAATCAATGACAGATTCCGTCCATGGCCTACAACTAGTTTTCATTACTTTCCATCTGTATCTTCTTAAGTGACGTGTAACATTTTTCTCCTTTAATTTTACATGGCAAATGTGGCAGCATTGAAGCCGAAGTTAAAGGTTTGAAAGTCCAAAATTAAACAAAAAATTGCAAAGGGTGACTTAGTGCAATGCTTTCGGTAAGGGAACAAATTAAAGCTAGAGATGAAAAAACTGGTAGAAGCGTAGAATTTAATCTCAAAAGCATTAACTATCTTGATGTTAAAATCTTGACGTTCCGTGTGATGATGTAAACCTTTTAAAACATTTAACTTTTTTTAGGTTTCATGTTAAAATATTTAATAAAAATTAAAATAATTGACATGTCTAAACACAGGTGAGGCACCTTATAGTAATCGGGTGACGATGCCGTTTTAATTATAAAACACAATCATGCATACTACTTCGTAGCAAGGTCGACCATTCAGTGACAATCAGAAGATTCTAGATGATGGTTATCGTTTTTTTTTTTTTTTTTAAACCAGCAAAAGAATATATTAATCATGGTACCAGTGGTACCATAAACAAAAATTCTGATAACACCCCCAAGGACAGCATGCACGGTTAGGTTGTATATATACCCAAAGGATGAATATAGATACTAATTACACCAAAGAAATCTTCTACCCGCAACAAAAATACATTAATCCTTCCCGATCACCAAGCAAAGCCATCACACAATTATATGGCTTATATTCCCCTTTCCATCATAGTCTAATCATTTGTTTATTCTTGTTATAAGTTTATATTTTTTAGGTTTAATTATATTTTTTATCCCATTTTTTTAAAATTTTTTTATGAATTTTATTTCCAACAAATTAATTTGACACATTTTATTTCAATTTTTAAAAAATTTATAAATTTTACTCGTAATATAATTTCATTTTTTATTTCTAACTTTTTATGTTTTTGAAAAATTTTACACCCAATTATTTATTTTCTGACAAATTTTACTCCCAATTTTTGTGTTTATTAATGGATAAATGATTAGAATAAAATCTACAAGTTTCTTAAAAGTTAGAGATAAAATATGTCAAATTAAAAATTTAGGAGTAAAATTTGCCAAAAATTAAAAAAATTGGGGTAAAAAAAACTAAGCCTATTTTTAAGTGTTTGATTAGTTCTTTTAATTAATTTATAATTTATTTGACTAATTTCGGATAATTTTAATGGAACAACTCTCATGAATTTCTAAATATAATCTCATCTCTATCTTGAATGAGAATGTACTTAAAAGCTATTTTTTGATAGTATTTTAAGGAGGTTTCTTATATTAGAGTGTTTTTATGAGTTATTAACTTCTTCTTCTTATTATTATTGATTTACATGTTTTTATCATAATCTTATATATTAACTGTGTCTCTTTCACTCTACCTTTTAAACTTTTATTTCTAAATCAAATATTAATATTTTTTTAAAAAATGAAAATATATTTACATCACATTATAATTCTTTAATATAAATCCAAAGTATAATTTATATTTTTATTAAAGAATTAATTATAATATAATTTATATATTAAAAAAATTTATATTTGCTATTAGAATTGTTCTTGTAGTTGTTTTTTCAAGAGCATCCTCCACTGGAAGGATTTTTATAAGTTTATTTGAACAAAATAGAAATGGTAGATGAAATGTTTATTTAATTAGTTTATAACAATTTTTCAAAAATTAATCATTCATACTTAGAAATTATTTAATACTTTTCTATTTTTAACCTTAGTATTTCAATAAAAAAATCATTTCTCCCTTCCATGATTATACTATTTATTTTAATATAATTTTTCCTTCGATAATACATTACTCATTTTAATTATAACACGTATACTATTTATTTTATTTTTCTAATAAATTATTTGGTATTTCAATAAAAAAATGATAAAAGTTCAAAATTAACTAAACCCTAAAACTATAGTTACATAAAAATATATTTATCTATACGAATAAAAAAATTTATATAGATGTTTTCTATGTTATTTTTTATTTATTAATTAATAGTTCGTTTTAGTGCGTTTGGCCATGTCTTTTATACGAGTCTAGTGGTATTTTTAGCTTGGTTTGGTCAAGCTTGTAATTTATCTTTTGTCCCTATTGGAAAAAGATATTTAGATTTTAAAATTTGTTAACGAAGACGAACAGGGCGGTGCTGTCTGAGAGAAACTATTGGTTTACTTAACTTTGGGGGTCGGGGGACCTAGAAATGGTGTTCCTTGCAATTTGTACAGAGGGACAAGAATATTGTACTGTATTTCGTTCACGGAATAGACCACATGAGTCCTATAGACAATGCTGTTCAAGTTGAAAATAATTTTTCCAACAAGATTTTTTTTTTCAATTCACAAAATTCGAATCTACAGTATTATTTAAGAAAAAATAAACACGCATCACTTTGCTAAGAACATGCAAAAATATTTACAGCCTGAAAATGGATAGTTTAACTTTTGGGATTTTTTAATTATGTTTCTGATCTTTAAAATATATTTTAGATAAAAATAAAGATATTAGTCTTATAATCTGAAGTTGATGTAATAAATTCAATTTTAAGATTAAGATGTTAGAATTTATTCAGAGGTTTGCTGTCATTTTCTCGTTCATATTAATGAAAAATGAATCAAATACAGATTACTATATACAAGGACAAAGTCATGCTGCTTAGATAGTTCAATAATTTGTCAAAAGCAGGCAAATTGAAAGCAGGGAATCTATATGACCATCTCTCAGTTAACTAGCTTCCCTTGGGGAGTATGATTATGTAGTACGAAACATTAATATTTGAAACTAATTACGAAAGGAACCTACATTGAAGTGAATCAGATTTCAAATTAAACGATTCTATTGTGGTCCAAAGTTGTCTTCAGTCAAACGGACAGATAGAAAATGGATTATAAATTTATAATTGAAAGGGACTGCTAAGGAAAATTGACAGAACATAGTAGCGGCTGTATGAAAGCATGCTTTGGGAGAAAAGGGAAATCTGACTTGTAATACTAGCAAACCAAAATGAGAAATAATACTTCTCGCAAAACCTCCTGTGAAACCAAATTAGAGTAGAAGTATATGATTAAAATGAATAACACAAGACGGGACCAACAAGAAAATCACGCATGGTAAAAAGCGTGAAAATGCGATGTCTGTACAATGGTGTGAAGGCATTGAGGTAGCACTGATAATAGAGATGACTGATGAGTATGACTCAGCCAACAATTCTACAAGTGCATTGCATATGAAGGGAGTGAGTGAGAGAGTGACGCAGCATCATCCAGGAAGCTGCTTTAGATACCAATATTTTGACTTTAATAGTATATTGCGGGTGAGGTGGGAGGTAGGAGAACTTGATAAAATAATAAAAACTGGCATCAATTTCACCATAAAAAGTATGTGACATTAACCTAATTCTCTTAAAAAATTAACATTATTCGGGCCCCTCTAACAAAATTTGGCATTAATTAAGCTCCTCTCGATTATAGGAAGTTGGCATCACTTTAGTTTTTTTAATAAAATGACATTGATTTAATTTTTCAATCTCATCGTTTGTACTTTGATATATGATTTAGAGACAAATGATGCGATAAAATCTTTCAAGGACCAAAGATGTTTACTCTTGAACAAACAATGAAATTGTCAATAACTAGCAAGGTTGTTTATTTGTAAACCTAGATTTCTACATTAACTTGTGACAATAATATTCTAAAACTTTTACATTACTATTAAACTCTATAAGGAGGAAAAAACGAGTAGAGCGTTACTTTGAGATTTACACGTTCTACATGATTGCATTGTATTATAATATTTCCAGCTAATCTTCCTCTCCTGAAAGACCAACTGAGGAATTTGCTAAAATATTACAACAGAGCAACACTAAGCAATAGCTTGGTGCAGCAGAAGCTCAAACATATTCTTCTGATCTCAATCTCAAAAACAAATTACTTCTGTGACTGCAACATTGACATCCAAAGTACTATTTGTGGTAAATAAGAAAAAATGTTCTGTTCATTCAACTGCTGATTGGGAAAACAATGGGGCTTAAATACACAGAAATGGTACTAACCTATGTGTGAAGCCATGTATTACAAAACTGTCCTATTGAAGTATGTTGTATAACCTAGAGTTATACACTGAAGAAAAAAGATCAACAGGAAAATGAGTGTTGGCTGCCAAAGGCTCTTAAATGTCTAACCTGCTTGATTGCGGGTAGACTTGTGATGTCTCTCTTTCCTGTATCTCAATTGTCCTGGATCAAATCCACCTTCCTCTGATCCATAGACGGACCACGATGGTGTGGCAGCCATGTAATCTCTGCTGTCAAAAGTTCTTCCAGATGCCACCTGAAAATAAATTGAGGCTAAAATATCATAAACAAAACAATAACCCAAATTTGGTCCAAAAGAACAGTTGTAGGACTCAGATACCCACCAGATCATGAAATTTTTCATAGTCTATCCATGTATACCACTGGCCATCAATTTTGAACTTATTAGTTTTTGCTAAGAGGACACAGCACGAGTGAGCATGCTCACATGCAACTTCATACTCTCCTTGGCTTTTCAAAGCTAGGGCCTCAGAAAAAGCTTTCACATCAGCATGCCAAGGGACATTATCCATTGTCAATTTTGACGTAGTGGACCTGTGAAGAATTCATTGTCATTTGAAAGTGGGTCTCAGATACTAAATGCTAGCTGGAGTGCTGGACTAAAGGAGGGAAAGAGTGGGAGACTTACGAGCCACAATATGTAACTCCCTTGATTTCAACAAAGTCAGGTTCTCCTAAACTAAAGAGCTTAGAATAAGCATCAACTTCTTCGGTATTCCAGCCTTTCACCAGGGTCAGGCGGTATACTGTTCGCTGATGTTTTTCCTTTAGAGCAGTCAAGGAATCCTGGAACATAGTTATGAAAATACAGACAAGCTGATCAGGAGGACAAAGTATACATCCAATGACAAATAGTAAGATTAAATCCAACTTAAAAGAAAAAGAAACTGAATTAGCTTTTCTTTTCTGTCATCAAATAATATCTATTGCTAATATTGTTGATTCTTGTAGGTAGACAACTAATCAATTCCATTCTTTATAATGATAAAAAAACGGATTCTAACAAAAAAAATACTCCATCGGTCCTTTTTATAAGAAACAAATTGATGATCTAGCAGGTTCCCATCTTTTACAAAAAAGGAAAACCAACCCCCCTTGACATACATGAATATGTGTCGCTCAACATATCTGGAAGCCAAGGAGAACATTCTTTTGCAGATATTATTACCCATATTCAATATTATTGATAGCATTTATATACCCTCCCTATTCATTGCAGGTTGATTATTTTGTCAACACAGGTTTGCTTACAATGCATTAAGCCCCCACCCAAATAAGTATTTTACAAAGATTCTTCAAGGAATTCCATTAATAACTTACTATTTTGATCCTTTTGAACAACTCAGTGAATTTAGAATATTAGCTTAAAATCTGAATGGTCTTTTTAGAAGGCTTGAATGATCATTAGATCAGACCTATACAATTTTTACAGTACGAAGATTAGCTATTCACAGACTAGTAATACCCACTGTTTCTTGTTTGGGATTTAGCACTGACATCAATGCTTCAAAATTGGTAATCATGAAGGAAAAAGGGTATATTATCACCCACGAACTACAGATCCTAAAATAGAGCTCTTAGACAACAGAAAAAGGCATTTCTGTAATTCTGTTAAGCTGCTCCCTAAAATAAAAGTAAAACATACAGTTTCTGCTCCATCTTCATGCACTTCTTAAGACATGGTCGGATTCTACTAAGAAAGGATACATCTAAATTTTCACTTAGAGAATGGGAAAATACTTACAATGAATCGCTCCCAGAAATCTCCAAAGAGTGGTCTATCAATTGCCTTCAAAGAGTCCTTTGTTGCAGCATCTACACTTACATATAACTGCAAAGGGGAAACAAGAATATTAAGTTTTACTAGCATTAGCATAACCAACCATGAGTTTAATTTGGAAAGTCACAAAACCTGGGTGATAGGTTTCAGTGACTTAATTTTCTCTGGAAATTGTGCATTTGTAACTAGAAAAGTGGAAATCCTCCTTTTGTGCAGCTCATCCACAAGTGCATTTATCTCTGGATACATAATAGGTTCACCAACAAGCGATAATGCACAATGACGTGGTGAGAGACCTTCAGATAATCGCTCCAAGGTAACTCCTACAGGAAGAGTTAAATGAGCCAGTTTAGAAACTAATCACACAACACATGAAGACAATGATGTGCAGAAAGGAAATTAATCTGAAGCTAATCTCCCCAATATCAGTCAGAATTGATACATAACAGGGTACTTGCACCAAAAAAAAATCTTTTGATTTATAAAATTACACACAGCATGGCAATATGGAAATTAATGTCAAAATGGGTGTTGTCACCATATAAATGTACATGCATTAGGAAGGGCTATCTAGATAGAAGACAGTGTTGATATAACAATACAATCACTGAATAAAACATCAACACTGGAATTTTTTTTAAATGACAACATAATTTAAGTTTTCATTGAGGGCATGGTTTAAATGGAGAGGTTGTTTTTGAAGGGAAATGGAGCGACAATTAAATTTTCATTTTTGAATAGGGAGGGATATATGTGTTCCAAAGGGATGATTGAAAGGTTACATGATAATAGTTGGAAAATAGGTCATGATGTACCTAGAGTAGTAGCTTACATTTTATTTTTTGTCTTTTGTATACCTGCTCTTTTCAGAGCTCTGTATTTTGTACTTACCTCTCTTCAGCTTACTGAGTAAGCTAAGTTTTCTAATATAATAGAGCCTAAGTGTGGAGAACACACTTGAGGATTTCCATTCAATCATCTCTAGTTACATTCAAGTATAATCTCTCACTTAAAAAAGTTCTCAAACAGGAGAATATTTACTTGAAATGAAAACTATACCCTCCCCTTCTCTTTCCCTCAAAACTCCTTCACCATAGCACATCCTTAGTGTGCCCAATGCTTTCAATGAGAGCATGGTGATTGACAGTACACAAGACATGATCAAGGGCTACTTTAGCTACTTCACTATTGACCTATCACCTATGTGTCCATCAATCTGACAAATAGCCTTATACTACTTCAACATGATTGCATCATAGAAACATAAATTTACCAGGAACTCCTTTCATTTGTTTAATCATATTTGTATGCAGGTCTATTGCAGAATTTACAATCTCTATTGGATCATCCATCTGCCACTGCCAACTTTTCCCAACTGGATTTGTGTGATGCCTCCAGCAGAAAACACATTTATTTGCACAAGCCAAGCTAGGGGTTGCCTCCATGCATCTGTTTCAACTCAAAAAAAAAAATGACATTGTGAATTTGGCAGGTGAAATATGGTCGCCAACATATAAAACAATCGCTAAATCAGGATAAAGCCACCAACAGTATGGCCAAGCTTCAGATGATGTGGAATGGCAATCCACCACATTTTTCCAAAGTCAAATCATTATATTGCAGCCCAAAGTTATCTTCAAATAAAGGTACACCCATTTTAGTACCAATGAACTCCATCTTAAAATTCAGCAGGCAAGAATAAGGTAACAAATTCAAGCACCTAGTGTTACCAGCTAAAAGATAATGAACGAGTTGTAGCATGAAGCCTACCTAGACATATAGCATAAAATGAATAGCATGTCAACTTGTCATTACCTGTGACTCTCAATTCCATAAAACGAGTGCTTATAGCAACCACCTCGACCTCGAAGCTGCGCCTTGGTCCATCTACAAAGCTTGACACCACTATGCGACCCAATAATTTTATACCCCTGCAAATTGAAAATTGATAACCATGAAGGAAGCCAATTCTAATTAAGAACCTACACCCTAATTCAAATCTACCAAAGCTAATTCTGAATTAAGAACCATCACTAATTAAGCAACACAATAAACTCAGCAACTCTAACTCATGCAAACAATACACGAATTACACAAAGTGCCATGTGACATTATCACATAATTCATGTTATACATATATATATACCTGCTTCTCTAAATTTGCTCGAATCACCGGAGTGACCATTTCTCTACTGCCATTCAACTTCCCATTGCTCTCTTCCCCATTAGCCACCACCTTCCGCCGCGAAGGAGCTTTACCAGCAATGTCCTCAAGATCAACAATCTCACTACTTTCCACATCAGACTCCTCTTCAGAACTCGAAACCACGCCGCATTCCTCAGCACCATCATTATCACAGCTTTCCACAACACCAACGCCTTTCAAAACCGCCACCACCTTCTCACACCACCGATCGAAAACCGCGTCCACGTCATCGCCACCGTCGATGTCCCCTTCGGACAGGGGAACGGCCTCCGTCGCGCCGAGTGCCCTCAGGTGCATGGCGAGGCCCTTCGCGACGGCGTTGAAGGAGTCGTCACCGTAGGCCCGGCTCCCGACGCCGAAGACGGCGAAGCGGCAGCGGGAGAGGAGAAGGGAGCCGGCGCGGAAGTCGGCGGCGGCGTCGGCGAGCCACGTGGCGAAGAAGCGGGAGGCGGCGGGGGCAGCGCCGTCCTGCCACGTGGAGGCGACGAGGAGGATGAGCGTCTCCTTGGGGAGGTCCTCGGGCTCGTAGTGCTGCGCATCGACGAGGTCGAATGCGACATCGTTGGAGGAAAGGAGCCGGTGGAGGCGACGCGCGAGGGTTTTGGCGGTGCCTGTTTCGGAGAGGAAGAGAATCTTAGGGTTAGGGTTAGGGTTAGGGTTAGGGTTTAGGGAGAGTTTAAGGTGTCTTAAGCGGCGAGACTTGTAGAGACAGTAGAAGGTGGTGGCGGAGAAGAGAGCGAGGAGTGTGAGACGCGCGGGAACTGAGGATAAGGATATTGATATCGACATTGTTGGAGTTAGAAGATGGAGATTATGAAAGTGTGGTGAATAGTGATATTAACTAACTATTTATGTGTTGTTGTTATTGAAAAATGGGAGTGAAGTGAAGAGTGCATGATTTAGTTCGCTGATCTGTTTCGGGAGCGGTTTTCAGCGGCCAACACTATCGGAGGAATCAACCAAGTGTGGAGTTTATGGGCCGGGGTTTAAAGTTGCAGCTTGCAGGCCTGGTTCTTTTGTGATGGAATAAAGAAGGATAAATCATTTGAAAAAAAATAATTAAAAATGAAACAGAATTAAATTTAAATGAATTGCTTCTGTTATTTGAGTTCAAAATAAAATGAGATGAAATAGGACGGTTGCATTTTATCCTATTTTACTTTTTTTTTAAAGGAATTTTACTTATTTTTTATGAACTAGAAATATATTATTCCTTAATTTTTATTAAAAAATTAAAATAGTAAAAGAAAAAAAAAAGTATTTTACTATAGAAATTGTGTCACTTAAAGTTAGAACTACTAGCATTCATTTAGATATGAAACGTACCAATAGTAAGAACTTATTATATAAACTTGGTAAAACTTTTAAAAATAACTTATTTTTAGTTTATTCTTATAAATTTTATAGTCAAATAATCAAATTTATGAGATAAGAACTTATTAAATAAATTTTATCCAAATGTACCTTAAACTCCACATATTAGATCTTAATTATACGGGGAGGAATGGTTAAAATTGAACACTGATGGATTTGTCGGATGAAGGATGCCTCTAAAAATTCCTTCATATATATCATATTTCACGTTGAAGAACATGGTAATATAACTCGTACACACACTTGTGGTTGATGTTGATGTTGATGTTATACAAGAAGAAAATTGCATATAATAGAGACTCAAGGCCTCCACATAGTTTTCCGTGCACACAAGATACCCTCCTTGTCTTGAGCAAAAGTCATTCTAATCTCCCACTGCATACTTTTCAATATTTCCTCCAACGGATTTAGAATTTCAACTTTGTCACGTATAATTATCCAACCTCCTGGCCGTAATATACGGTCCATCTCGACAACAATGGTCACAGGCTGCTTGCACCTACAAAAGAATTGTTTCAAAAACATGTCATGGAAGCAATTTGATCACAAGTCTCACCTAGCAGGAGCAAGTTTTAAGGTTCATATTAAATGGAACATGCAAGTGATCTTTAGCATGTAGTTAACACTCAAATTGTAATATATAATTCTAATTTAACTACAATCCACATGAACCTATCCATTTAATGTCATGTCAGCATGTGGCACCTGTAAATCATTTTTAGATTCCTAAAATACTGATTTCAGATTTTGGAAGATGAAAATCAAAGAAAAATCTTCACAGCAACCAAAACAAAAAAATTTCTAAATTTACATAGACCAAAATAGTGATTTTAAACTTTAGATGAATGAAAATCAAAGAAAAAAGTTTACAAGAACCAAAACCAAAAGTGGTTTATTTTATTATATGGACTAAAAGCATACTTAAACCTTATAACTTTACTATAATCCACAAGAACCGAACCATTTAATGTCATGAAAGAACATCAAGAGAAAAAACATACATAAAACAATGTAAGACATTATCCAGCCATACCTGTTTTTGAGCCGTGAGAACAAATGATCAGCATGCAAAAGGTCATATGTTCTTGGATAAGTGCCAAATGATTCACACCAATCATGGTATATACCAATTAGTCCTCGTTCAAAAATGATGGGAAGCGTATCCGGTGCATGAACAGGTACAACATTCATCACCCAGACCTTTTGTTGAGAGAGAGCAACAGCCAATCTGCATTTTCAAGGGAAAATTGTTAATTTATTTTTACCATTGTTCCTAACATGTGTAGGAAATCATGCAATGAACATAAACATGTGCATTAAATATGTGTAATGTAAGCAAAAAAAATGCAGCTCACTCATTGATGCAACGAACTTATCCATGATATCTATACAAGCTCTAAGACTTTCAAATTTAGTACAAAATCAAGCTGGTTTTCTGGCATACCCTCCATAAACAGATTTCATGTCCATTACATTTCGGATACTTGTCCAGTTAATGCCCAACCCATTGAGATATGACTTATTAGCAACAGCATTCCAGTGGTTGGTGTCTGCAACCACTTTCTCTTTGTCGTTCACCCAGTCAGGATAAGATTCGAGCCTCTTGGGCCATTCCTCAGGCCACTCTGCTCCATGTAGTTCAATTCCAATTGGAATGGTGTGCAAACAAGTCTTTATGGGAACATACCTATTCAAAGAATATTGAAAAATAATAAGTCATACTATGTGATGAACCCAAGCTGTAAATGCAGTAAACAAACAGATTTACACATACAAACACAAAAGCCATAATATAGCATAAATGATGAGTTTGGTTTGGAAGTATCCCAAGCATCTAAACAACATGCAATTCAATAATACTTTTTTCCCAGTTTGGTTTGGAAGCTCAAATGATCGATTATAATCAGAGGCTGCACTATCATACTAATGTGTAATTACATGGCATTACCAGATTAAAGAAGTTCGGCTGACATGAAGTAACACAGAAAAATCAGGTTTGCATGTCGAAGATAAATACACATTTTGACATTAGCATTCAACTATAAGAAAATTATAACTGGACATATATTGTAGAAAGCAATGTCATATTACTAGAAGATCAATTTTGCAAAATAATATTTACAGTGGGATACCAGGCTGCATCAGGATTTTCATTTTCTTTGCAAATTGGTGGAACCTTCTTCCTTCTCAATTCGTAAATGTCATTTCCTTCAGGCTTTTGATATATTTTAACTCCAACTTCGCCAACATCATCACTTTTATGCGCCAGAACATTCCAACAAATAGATGCGGTTAATGTGGTCATGGCTGGAAGAGAAAAGACATGTAACTGTCACTTGTATGGCATTTCAATTGCCATGTAACAATGCAGAGCAAGGTTCATTTCTACACAAAGCATTGCCAGATCTTATAATGTATTTCAATATTTTCTGCTATAAGGCAATGTGCATCTGATCTCCAATGGTTAAGTACCAATGATATGGAACACACTGCAAATTTTATATCTTACAGGACATATAATGTGATCATTTAATGCTAATTTAATTTATTTTCCTATATTTATATTATATAATATTCAAAATGTATAATTATTACGAATTTGATCAAAGCTCAATGTGATCAAACCTGTAGACCATGATGATAAATGGTCCATTTTTTACAGAATAAATAACCTGATTAAATATCCTGCTTCAGTTTTGTTTAAACAAATGGTCAATGAATAGAAATAGCATCAAGTTAGCACTATCATAATAACCACACTTAAAAGCCAGGGTGAAAAAAGAAATCTTTGACAAGAAACAAAGTTCATTTATTTCATCTGTGGAGGCACTTTTGAATCAAATGTGAGACCGACCTTCTTCTTCTTCAATGCTGTCATGTTTAGTTGACATAATAAAGTATCCACCAGGTCGTAGAATCCGATTCATCTCTAATAGAAGCTTACCACCTGAAAAAGTGGGGAAATTTAACCTATTCTTCTACGAAAATAAATATAATTTGGAGAAACTATTTTCAGAAACAAGTGACAAAAGACAGCAACACAAACCATTGGAATGCCAAGGTATGCTGCAACCCCCACAATGTATAGCATCAAAACTTTGACTTGGAAAAGGAAGCCTCCTTCTACCTAAAGGACTAATCACTGCTGGGAAGCCCCGCTCAAGCGCCACCTGAGCTAAGTCCACTAGGTCATTCTTCAAGCCTAGTGATAATGTTAAAATCTCCTTGTCAAAGAGAGCAGCTGCCAAGCTTGAATCTGTACATCCAATGTCCAGGACAACACGAATATTTTTACCCCATTCAATGTCTGGTACCATCTATAAAATTCAGAATGAGTTTCAAAATGTTTTCAAGATGACAGCAATAGATAGTGGAAAAAAAATATTCTGTTAAGTTGATAGTTATTACTTTAGCCAATATAAACAAACATCAAAGATTGACATCACAATGTGATTATATAATACACAAAGAAATGAATAAATGTGCAAACAAAACCAAGTGCTGAAAAATAGTTGTGACAAAGAAAACCCAAGAAATATTCACTAACTTATTGAACAAACCATAACAAGACAATCCTAGAAATTTCATCTATATTTTCATCTTTTGGTATCTGTTACTGTTAGAATATATGGCAATATCCAAAAACATCTTATAATATCTTAAACTACCCTCAAGGATTAGCTTCCCTATTTCTTCATTATCTTGTACGATTAGTTACAATATTTTCATATCATATCATGATGTGTTTCCTTAATTAATTAAACTTATAGTTATAATTAGTATAAATGAGAGTAAGTACTGTAAGTTTTATGAATACAATACAATAAATAATATATGCACTAACACACTCATCCAATCACAAATTATTATGTATGATAAGTTTATTAACTATTGTAGCGTAAAAAAATTTACGCTAACGGTACATGCTCATTAACTCTTGCGAATATATCAAATTGCCAAATTCCCTAAAATTTGGAGTTCTACTTTAATTTCAAATTAATTGCATCTCATGCCATGTGAACCATCTGACTTCTCTTGGTGCTTTAACTCCCTTCCAATATGTGATTCCTTCATGCAAGTTCAGCCTTCTTCCAGTTGGGTCCTTAATTTAGATCATTTCTTTCTCCATCTTAGCTTCAACTATGCATTTGACAATTTTCCAGCTACTGTGTCCTCCTTTCAGTGGTCATTGATCGTGTTCTTTGGTACCATTGTGACATCTCCACCATGCCCTAACACTTGTGCATGTTTCTCTCCAAGTTCCTATCTCCCGTGTCATGCATTTTTTCGGCGCATGTTTCAAATAATCTCTAGTCATCGTAGCTGATCCCCCATTATTGATCATCTTTCTTATAGATTTTCCCTTTCTGCTTCAAATCATGCACTGAGAAAAGAAAAACATCAACCTACTCTCATGGCTTCCCCAAAGAAATCAATCCGGTCTTGTGACCTTACCAGAAATATCAAACCTTAGGAACTAAAGCAACAGTGAGACAGTGACAATGGCAGCAGAGTGTCATAATAATTGACATATTTTCATTATGCAAAATTAAAATGCCGATGGTTGATGTGCTAAAAGAATAAACAATGATTTTCAAGGCATAACACTCTGAAAATAAGAATTGAGCTTACTGAACTAGCCAGTATCTAGATCTAGAAATTATCTAACTACATGAAGTACTCACCATATGTGTTTTGTAGTGTTAAAAGAAGAGACCTACTATAACTGGTAATTTCCCTTAATTCACTGTTCTCTCCTAACAGAGAATCCTAGGTATAGTGAAAAAAGAAAAAAAAATATCAAATCAACAAATTACTAACAAGTTAATCTCTAATGTCATTAAGGTAATTCTGAGTTTATCATGTTTGAGAAATAAAACTCCAGCAGTCCCTCTTCTTATTGTTTTCATAGGTGCATCGATTTTGTTTGTCAAGAATCATGCTTAAGAGGTACCAAACATAACACACCCTAGTAGAAAACTTACCTCTTCAATGGACTCAAGATAGTGAAGAATCCCTCCCTTGAACTCAGATTGGTTTTGGGGAAAAGTAAGATACTCTCCAGACTCCATCAACCAATTATGCCTTTTTACGTATGCAGCTAGTTTCGGGTGTGCAACATTCTTGTACAATATCTGCACTGACACGAGATCTTACCATGAGAAAACAACAACACACCACACCAACATTTAAGCTTATGAGCCAGTTTGAATAAATTTCAAAGAGAAATGCTAGGAACACAATCATTCGAATTCACTCTCTCTTATTGGTTGAAATTTATTGAAAATCACAAAATTTTGTAGGTCTCACATCATATTTAATGAACCTCTCATAATTTTGAAGTTTTCGATAAATTTCAACTAGTAAGAGAGTGTGTGTTAGAGAGTGTAATCCTAGCATTCCACAATTTCTAAACAAACACTAAACACCTATAAGGCAAAAGAATAAAATAAATCAAGTAAAATGAATCAAACTTCTTGTAGGAATTAAAATCAACTTATCCACCTTACTTCTCTAGAACCTACCTTATCTAACTTGTCCATAATCACCTATAAACTTATAATGGCTATTTTGTAACTCAGAAATTAAACAGTTATCTCAATTTCATATACCTTCAATTTGCTTTCAGGCCAGGGTAGTGGAGACTCATACCCTTCATGAGGAAGAGGAACCAGACACATGAAGGGTGTCCTCGGGCAACTCCTCTCCGTGTGCCGGTAACTAGGTACCTTCCCACCACCAACTTCAATATCAATGCAGGGAATGTAATTATGCTTGCTTCTAGTGCTACACAGTTTCCAGCTATAGGTAGCATTTGGATCAAACAAGGGTCCTTTCACCTTTCCCTTTCCCTTGCTTGCTTTTCTCACCTCCTCCACATCTTCCACCGCCTCATCAGAGTCGCCCTGATCCACAGATTCAGCCAAATCGCCGCCGCCAGCATCCACATCGGCCTCACCCTCCACCTCCACCTCCTCTTTCTCTTTCTCTTTCTCTTCTTCCTGGTCATGTTGTGGTTGAGGATCTTCATTCCCTTGATGATTCCCTTTCTCCTTATTATTATCCTCCTTATGCACGTGTTTCTTCTCTTTGTTGTCGTTGTTGTTGTCTTTTCCCTTATGTTGTTCAGGGTGGTGACGCGTGGCAGCAGAAGGGTGTTTTTTAGATTCATCTTTCTTCAACTTTTGAGGCTTGTGAGAAGAGGAAGAGGAAGCAGGTTCTGCAATGTCCTCAAAGCTCTCCCTTTGGGTGGTGACAGAGGTTGAAGAAGACGAAAACACCCCCCACACGAAGATGAAGCAGAGACCCAATATGGTCACAGCTGTCATCTTCACCCACAACCCATGAGGCCGCTTTGCTTGCCGAACTAACCGAGCTATGGCCATATATATATCCCAATCCAAACAATGGAAAATATTGAAAATTGAAATTCAATAATCGATTTTCAGGCTTTCAGCTCTTTGAAATTTGAACTAGCACTTCCAAGTACCACCCTTTGGAAATGAATCTGATCTAACTCTATTAGTCCAACACAAGAGAATGAGAATAGTAAATGAATGGGAAATCGAAAAAAAAAAAAATAACTCGTTCAAATCTGAGAAGTGAAACAGAGAGGTTGGTTAGGTGGTGTTGCCTTCATCAGAGAAAAATGGTGTCTGTCTCAGAGTGACGAATGGGAAAGTAAAAAAAGAAAATTGAAAAAACAATGGAAGAGATGCGAATGGTTATTTTAGAAAATACACAAAGAGTTAAAGAGGATATGTTGTTCCTCGGAGCTTCGATCTGTATGTATGAGGTTGGATACGGAGGCACAGAGTAGATTATACGAAGTCAGCATTTAATCAACGGTAATAACTAATAGCGAGATTAAACACTTTTTTTTTCTTATAAAGTTTGAATTTGGTAATAATAATAACGTTGAAGCTTTTTATTACATGTAATTTGCTGATTTTGCTTTTTTTTAATCTCTATAAAATTATTTTGTTCATTTGAAAAGATAGTGTGACAATGTCATGTTTATGTAAATATATTTGTCACATTACGAATAAAGAAAAAAGTTTATATATCACATTATTAGACTTTTTAAAGTAAAAATATAAAAAAATAAATATTTATTTAAATAATACAATCTAAAAAATATTTATTTCGATATTATAAAATACTTTGTCAAGTGAAAAATCAAATCTTCTCAACTGATTTCTCACTAATTTTTTATTTATTTATTTTTTATTACTTAAGAAATTGGTTTCTTAGGAATTTATTGAAACTAATTTCTTGAGTAGTGTTTATTTTATAGACGCTATGAAATCGTAATCTGTGTTTTGTTTTTTTTTTAAATTATATTATGAAACTAGGAACCGATTTTATAACCATTTTTTTCTTATTTGTTTTTTTTTTTTTCTTTTTGTGGGGTGTTTTCTGCTATTTATGTGTGACTTGTTTCATCTGATCTAACAATAACAATGTCAATGGCACGTTTCTTTGATGTGACATGTTGCGTTGTTTGAGAAATGTGTTAATTTATTTTTCGAAATTATTACCTAAGGAGGTCAGAAACAGCGTCTAAGTCGATGACTAAAAAGATCTTCGATGAGAACTTTTTTGAAGATGAGAAAGAATTTAGGGTTCAATTAAGTTGGGTTTTTTTTTTATAAAAATAAAACTGAGGAAATATAGAGGAAAGGATGAGAAGCTGCTAATCAGTTTATATTTTCAAATTGCTACTTAAGGATATTGGCATTAGGATTTTTTTTTAAAAATCTAAATGTTTTCCTTAAGTAGAAAATTGTTTTTGTTGAGCAAAAGGACTATCTCTGCTAGGAAACCTGGTAACTTACTTATTTAATGGGATCCATGTACACTTGAATAAGAATATGTTTGGGCATCATAACCCAGAAAAATGTTTTATCATAGTATTTATCATGAATTCACTTGAAGTCATTTACAACCAACCAGAGCAAAAGTATTATCTACTCCACTTTATTATCCATGCCATTTTTCTTTTTGAAAACCTACTTGCACCTATAAGAAAACCCTTGGGGTGACTCTGTCAACAATGTTCACATTCGTCTACATAAGAAAAGGCACAACCATTTTCTTGCTTAAATTCGTGTTACTGATGCCTTTGGGGGGGAAAATCATATCCAAAATTATGTAAAAGTAAGGAAGAAGGATAACATGAAAAAAAAAATATTATTAATTTCATTTTGTAATAAAATTTTTGTTTTGTTTCATTATAAAATATCCAAACAACTGAAATGACATTTTTATTTATTTTCATTATATTTTAAATCATTTCATTATTATTATCATTTTTTTATATAAATCACATATTATTTATCAAAAACAATAATGTTTGAGTTAGACTAAATTATTCTGAATAATCAAACTCTCTCTATTTGATATAATTACATTCTGATAATTTAAATTTAAAATCTCTGATTAAATTGAAATAATATCAGTCAATTTATCTACACATTTAATAGTTATTGTTATCAATCAAAACATAACTTAAGGTGGCACCAGAAGTAAATAAGAATGTCAGTTTATTGGCAAATAACTTTTTGTAGGGTTTAGTTTTTAAAAATTTTAGAATTTATGTTCGTTCCTAATTTCTTTTTTGATTGGTTAACATTTTTTTCTTAAGTTTTTGTTAAGAAACTAAAAGTAAAACTCAAAGAAAAAAGAAACTAAAAGTAAAAAAAAAAATAGTTAAAAAAATAATTTAAAACTACAAAAATTATAGGAATTATAAAGATAGTAATCTTTTCTTTTCTTCCTGCATGTGAGACAAATCTTCTATTATGTTGCTAACGAAGACAGAAAGAAAGAAAGAAGAGATAATGGAAACATAAAGAGTATTCCCATAAACCTATCCATGTTAGAAATTATGAATGGTCACGAACCGATTTAATTTAATGAGAATAGAAAAACCCAATCAAAAAATTGAAAATTGAATAAACTGAAATTTGAATGTTTAAAAAATAAAAAAATGATTTTTTTATTGGATTGAATTGGATTTCAGATTTAATTTATAAAAGATAATTTAATGAAAAATTATTTAATTTATAAAATATAATTTAATAACAAATTAATCCTTAAATTTTATACCTTAATATTAAATTGATTTTCAAAAAATATAACTTATCATCAAATTCACTATTAAACATTATAAGTTAATAATAATTTGATTTCACAAATTTAATGATTAATTTGTTACATTTTTTATATATTTAAAAACTAAATTTATATTTTTGATATTTTAAAAATTAATTTATTACCGTGTCATAATTTCAAAGAAGAACTTAACTATTTAACCAATAATAAATTAGGTAGGGTCTATAATTGATAAAAGACAACTCCTATAGAATTTAGGTAGGGTCTATAATATCATTTTTATATCCACATTTAAAAAGAATACTTTATATCGGTTCGTGTAATAACTTTAATCTTTATTATGATACATTTGAGATATTTATAAACTCTCATACTCATGATTCATGATTCATATTTTTATTTATGTATAAAGTTAATAAATAAAAAAATTAGTCGTACTCATAACTCCCTTCTCACTTATATATATATATATATATCTTTGAGGATGGCTTGAGATCCATTTTGTGACCCCACTCTAGCGGCTGTCCCTACAAGAAATCAGCACAATAGGTCCCTCCTTCTCTTCCACGTGGCAGTGTCCCTTCCCCTCCTTCTCCAACTCCGCTCTCTTTATTTCATTTTCCCAACATTCTGAGCAATCCATTTCCAATTAAACCCGGCTTTTAATATTTTTTATATTAGTTACTTATCAATTTAGCTAGCAAGCACAATTTCAAAGGACATTATTGCCTTTCCTTCTCTACCCCACGCTACCCAAGGTTGCATTGCCATTCTGAACCTGCATTGCCAACTTGCCACCAATTCCGTTGCGTATATAAAGCAGTAGCGCGATGCAAAATCTTAACCGTTTCGTCTCGTTTTCTCTCCCCAACACTCGAATCTTCTCCTTCCCCGCACGGTTACACTCCGCGTCCGCAGGTTCGTCTTCTCCAAGGCTTGATTTCAGATTCTCTTGTTGATTAATTAATCCTAGTTCGTTCATCGCTTGATTCGTTGGACAATTGTGCATGGCGAGATATGGCGGGAGTGCTTGTTAGATAGTAGGAACTTGAAAGTTTAGTTCAATTGAGAGGTTGAGGTTTCTTGATTTATGGTGTTTGACTGTTTGTTTCCTAATCGATGGCTATTTCTGAGTGTGATTCCGAGATTTAAGGTGATTTTGTTCGAGAAAAAGGATTATCGTTACTACTCTATTTTTTCCCTGTTTTAGCTTATCGTCCGAGAATGTGTGTTTATATGTTATAATTTTTCTTATTGCTTTATTTTTTTTCGCTGTATTTTTCTGCTGTTAGCTTGCCTTATCGTGAGAGTGCACACACACAAAAAATAGTGTAAACTCTTCAGAATGTGCGTTTATATGTTATAATTTTTTATTGCTTTATTTTTTTCTTAATTTTTTTTCGCTTCATTTCTTCGGTTAGATCACATATATCTTACCTTATCGTGAGAGAGTGTAGGAATGTGCGTTGATATGTTTATAATTTTTTATTTTTATTACTTTACTTTTTTTGCTGTATTTTTCTGCTATTAGATCCAATATATGTCTTACCTTTTCGTGAGACAGTGTAAGAAGTGCGTTTATACTTTACAATTTTTTTTTACTTTATTTTTTCGCTGTACTTTCTGCTGTTAGATCAAATATATGTCTTACCTTACGCGTGAGAGGCAGGAATGTGCGTTTATAAAATGTTATAACTTTGTCGCCTATTTTATCCTGAATAAATGTATACGTCTGCATGATTTACAAACCGCAGGATGTTTGTACCACAATGGAATTATATTTACATGTTCAATCAATGCATTGATTTCTAAATAGATTTTGGACTAAAGCTTTTGGAGAAAATTGAGGAACTTCACTATTAATGCATTGGTTTGTTGTTATATGTGCTAAAGTCATTCCCATGTATTGCTGGAATATAATTCTTTGAACATTTTTGTTTTGTTGTGGATAAAATTAATCAGGAGCTAATCAGTGGCTTGCTCGATTTTCAATGGATGGGATCCATGCAATTGGTGCACGTCACCAAAACTCAGTTGATTTTCCTGACAGTGATAGTGCCAAACAGCTGCGTATATTGTCATCATCTCCTGATTTAGGACCTACAACTGATATAGGCAAGCAGATTTTCTGTAACCGGTCACTGAATATGAAAAACATTGTTGCTGTGGGATTTGACATGGATTATACTTTGGCACAATACATTCCTGAAACTTTTGAATCTCTTGCTTATCAACACACAGTTGAAAAGCTGGTTTATGATTTGGATTACCCTAGAGAGGTTTGTACAATTAACCTTGTAGTAATTATCACCATATTTAAGTATTTTCTGTTTTTTTTTTTTCCAGTGTCAATAATGATATAATGAAGGTATTGTATTTTTTTTCGGGGGTTTATTGACTTGTTTTTGGTTCACTTTGTATCCATCAACTTCTTGCAATGTAATATCCTTTAATCATGAAGGATTTTATTTGGTACCACTTTGTTTGTAGGTATAGTCAATCTTGCGTCATTTAGTTGCTATTTTGGCTAAAGGAATGTTTTTTTTCTGCAGTTACTGAGTTGGTCATTTGACTCGAATTACATGGTTAGGGGCTTGGTTCTTGACAAAAAGAGAGGCAACATCTTGAAGGTTAACAATGAACAAATGTTTTTTTTATACATCCACTCTTACCAGGGGAAAACTGTATAAGGGGATTGTATGGGAAACAATTATTTTTTTCCTTTTTCCAAAATTTCTGTTTGATTGTTGTATTGTTACCTCATATTTTTAGATGGATCGCCACAAATATGTGAAAGTGGCCTATCATGGATTTAAAGAGTTGTCAAAAGAAGATAAAGTTGGAACATATGAAAATACTTTAGTACATGATTCTTTCGATGGGCCAGACTATGCTCTCATTGATACACTTTTTTCACTTGCGGAAGCCTACTTATTTGCTCAGCTTGTTGATTTTAAGGACGGAAATCCTGGAAAGATTCAAGAGCATGTAGAGTAAGTCCTATTATTGTTTGCACAAGTCATTTTTTCCTACAGGAAGTCTATACACCTGCATTTTTCAAGTTCAATTGCATACTAAGATTAAGGCAATTGTTGATTTTATTTCATTGAAATTGGAGGCAATCTTTTGGTTAGCTTCTTGAGAAGCATTTTATTTAGGTTATCATTTATGATTATTTATTAGCTTCCATGTAGAGGTGTGCTTTTTATGGGTAGGGGCATATCTAGAACAGTATCATTAATCAATGTTGATTTCAACATCCGTACAACTTACAAGGCATTGAAAGGTTATGCTCATTTACTGCTAAACTTGTTTATGCAAAATTAGAGGACAATAAATAGTTAGTGACAGTTTTTCTGCATTAATATTAAGCAGGCAAAGTAAATGTATATTGAGCAGTGACTGTAATTTTTCTTAAAATGTCAGAAAATCATAGATTGTGATATAGAAATGAGTGCTTATTCTACTATACTTTTTATGGGTTGTCCTTTTAGTTATGCTCGTCTGTACAAAGATGTTCGAAATGCAGTAGATTTGTGCCACCGAGATGGAACATTAAAGCAAAAGGTTGCTATAGATCCCAAAAGGTATGACTGTAAAATCACCAGCACTTCACAATGAAAAAATGCATAATTTTTTTTTTTTTTTTTGCGTTATCTGAGATCTTTCTCATTAAAATATCAGATTCTTTATTAAATTTGTATGCTTTACTATAATAAATTATCTTTGGATTCTTGCTGATATTATACTGACGTGGTCATTTTTCTTTTAAAACCGAAAATATTAGGTATATCAATGAAGACACCTCCATAGTTCCCATGCTTAAAATGCTTAGAGATTCTGGACGAGCTACATTTTTGGTGACAAACAGGTACCGGTGAATTATCTATATAAACCAAAGTACAGGCTTAAAATTTATCAGCAAGTTGTCAAACCATCTTGTTATCAAAATGTATAAACTAGTTTGCAGAGCAATGCAAAATTATTTTTGTTTGGCAGATCCATTTTGTCAGTTTTCTTCAAATAAGAATTCCTTGTATTTGTTATTTAATAATTTAATGCTCAAATTATGGAACATGGTGGATTATCTTATATCTCTAAAGTTTTAAGTGTTAGTGTGTAACGCTAAAAATTATTTTTGTGCTTTCATCAATCAAATTAAGGCTTTCAAATAATTGGTTGTTGAGATGGCATTAAAGCTTGTATGACATTGTGGTCTAGAGTTTAATCATTTTTGCTGTTCTTTCAAATAAAAGTTGAATTTCAACTCAAGGTAGGGAGTGCCTGGCAGTATCCTCACTTCAAAGTCCGAAGTGCTACTTGCATGAGGTGTGTTAGAGAGAAATGTTAGTGCCTCCACCTAACAGTTAAATCTTTTTGCAAGAGTTGATTCATTACAAAAAAATATGGGTTGAGATGTTTCTTTACAATTTAATACGATCTTACAGAAAATATAAACACACTTGTGCTATGGTTTCTTTCTCTACAATTTACTAATATTTTAAACACGTCTCTAATTTTGCAGTTTATGGGACTATTCAAATGTCGTCATGAATTTCCTCTGTGGATCCAGTGAGGCAAATGAGAGTACCCAGTTTGACTGGCTTAAATACTTTGATGTCGTCATCACTGGCAGGTCTTGTTCTTCTCTTGGCATCTGCAACTAGTTAACTAGTTTTTGTTCATCATTCCGCTTAAAGTAAATTTTCCCATAATTAGGGGGCCATTGGAATTCCATAATGCTCGAATTCTATCACAAGTAATCAGGAGACCTTGCAATCATTTAGTCAGGTCCTTATGTCATTCAGTGAATGCATGACATTGTCAATTTCTTTTATCCCAACCACAAAATATGTTTGTATTGCAATTTTTATGATGATATGTTGTTTATCAGTCCATTATGCATTTACTAATTTTGTAAAAGAACATCAAAATATACCTGTTTTGCAATCTGTACTGGGTTCTTGAGCTGGTTGAGTTTCCAACAATTCAGTAATGTACACTATGTAACTTATAGATTTCCTTGCTAAATCTGATCTTGTCAATCATCCATACAGTGCAAAGCCAAGCTTTTTTCTCGAGGGAAATCATGCCAACCTGTTTGAGGTCGTCCCTGAGAGTGGAATGCTACTTAATACAGATAATGGCTCTCCAATGGCTCAGGTTGGCATAGCACATCAAATCATTGTATTGATTCCTTTAGTGATCTTGTTTCAAAATATTTCCCTTTTTTTCTTTTTAAAGGTGGGTAATACCTCTGCAAGAGTACTAAAGGAAGAGAAGGGTCATGCTCGAAAAGTTTTCCAGGTACATTAATCATTGTCTTATCTAAAATGTAATTCATTTTGGTTAGGTTTATGTGACTGAAAAATGTTGATGTTAATGTTATTTGATACTAGTGTCTGGGTCCTATAAAAGGTTTATAGCTCAACATTTTATTACTTTAGTGATTATACCCTTCCATTTTAGGGAGGCAGCGTTGGTCACCTACATAATCTACTCTCAATAGAATCAAGTTCACAGGTATTAATTTTCTTTTATGAAATATGTATATTGTTAGCATAAATAAATGGCAGTAAATTTTACTGTGAAATGTACTGTTGGTTTAAAGAGCTTATTATTATACTAGATAGTGTGACAGTTGGTCTACGAATTCTAAAACAGTAACATTTACTGAAGCTTTAAATAAAACTCTACACTTGTAGGTTCTATATGTTGGGGATCACATTTACGGAGATATTCTACGCAGCAAAAAGGTTCTTGGTATATTATATTAATCCTTATCACTCAAAATAGATGGATTATGAATTTTATTCCAATCTTCCAGCAAGCCTAAGTGTTACTTGTGGTTAAAATATTAGGGAGTATAGATACAGGAAAGGCAATTAAAACTTAAATGCAAGGCATTGATGAGGCTTAATAATCGTGTCTAATTATGCTTATTTATGTGTGGAAACCTGAGTAACTATTATATTCTTTTAAATTATGTGTATTTGTTGATTCATTTTTAAAATAACTTTGATCTTGATTTAATGTGCTCACGAGCAGGTTGGAGAACAATGTTGGTAATCCCAGAGCTTGAGAAGGAGGTTAAACTACTTTGGGAATTGAGAGATGCTCGTAAGGTGCTTGTGGATTTTATATATACATTTTTTATTTTTCATACAATAATGCTTAGCTTTCTAAACTAGTAAATGCTAAAAAAAAGGACATCATACAAAAGGATAGGTTTAATTTGTGCAGAAATGATATAAGGTTTGGGTTTTTGCATTCTCATTTTCTTCTCATTAGACAACTGAGAAGCTAATACACGTTTGGGTTATAAGATTTTCACGCAAGTATTGTTGTGCAGGAACTTCAACATCTGAGGAGTGAGCGAGACCGCATTGAGGATGAAATGCATTATCTGAATGAGTCTCTCAGGTTAAGTATAATTCTGGACCACATAAGTCCTGTCTTACTAGTTACTATCTGGTTCAATTCACAGAGAATAGTCTACAATTTTTCAGATTAAAGAATCCAGATGAGGATACCAAACAAAAGTTTAACTCGAAACTTGATAAATTGAAGGTTAGGCCTTTTAGGCCCATTCTCATTTTCTTATGTCAAGCATAGAGGTCCAATTATGAGAATTTATTACCCAATTCTTTTATCAGCTTGAAAGAGAGAGAGTACGATTAAGTCATCAAGAAGCTCAAAGAAAATTACACCAAAAGGTAGAAGAGGTTTAGCCTTTTCCCAATATTTTAAGTTCTGTTTCTACTGGTCAGGGACACTAGAATTCATGCAATTTACTTTATACAGTTTCACGAGCCATGGGGCCAGCTGATGAAGACTGGTTATCAGAACTCTCGCTTTGCACATCAGGTAAAATTTGACTTTCTTTGAAACTGTACAGGCACAGCATCACCGTTGGGTCAGACCTGTATGCAACAGGAACCTGCACTTTCAATTGTATTTTTTCCAGTCAGCATAGCATGGCTGTAAGGGCATTGCTGTGGTGTTAGATAGCATACTAACTCTTGCTAAATGATGCCTAAATATTATACCAATGCGTTAAGAACATGCTGGAAAATTACGCATTTTCCCCCCTCATTTAGAAGCTTGTGAAAATGATTGCATTTTTTTCCCACTTTCCAAATCATAAATACAAAATTGATCTTGGTGAATGGTAATTCGTTTAATGAACCTGTTTAATGTGCATGATGCAGGTTGAGCGATTTGCGTGCCTTTATACTAGCCAAGTATCTAACTTGGCGTTGTTCTCTTCAGACAAGTACTACAGACCCAGTGAAGATTTTATGCAGCATGAATTTAGCATTTTCGAAAGCTGAGCTCTTCTACTTGTGTGTTTTGTTCTGCACCCCTTCTCTTTTTTGGGTGGCATATATGGTGTTGGTGAATAGTGGTAGTAACATCTCGAGGTTTTCAACGTCTGTTAATAAGGGGAAAAATAGATGCTTACTGAATTTTAATATTAGTTTTGTTAGGTACTTTATGGAATTCAGTGGCCTTACAAAGCATAAGTTACTTTTACTTGGCTATAATTTCAGTTGTTAGCTAATGTGAGGCATACTAGTAAGTATTTTACACGTTTTATTTGCTAGCAACTTAATAAACCCATGAATAAACAAAGTATAATAGAACGAATTTTAAGGCATGCCAAATTTACCATGAATCAAGAGGCGTCCAACCAGTTTTCGGCTCAAAGGACTTCTTTCGTTCTTTCCAGGCTCCAGTGGATTTATTCGGTTATGATTCAACATGAAAATATTTTGTTTTTTTTTACATGTAATCACATCATTATTAAATACTACTTATTTTCGTACATATTTTTTTTTTAAAATATTGTCTTTAAATTTTCTGTCTTAAAATCCTTTAATCTTAATCTTAATTTTAATTACTTTATACTTTTCGCCAGGATGACTAATAGGAGACTCATGGCTGTGGAAGACGATGGTTGTCTCTGAAATTTAACTAATCAAATCTACTTGCTAAAACTTTTGTGCATGGCATCATCATAAGTCATCTTGTTAAGCGCACTTTAATTTAGTTCATTTATAGTAATCTTGATTATTTTTTATTTAAATATATTAGTAAAGTATTTTTTAAAAAATTATTGTAGATATTTTGATGATAGAGGAAGATATAAAAGTTAAAAAGAATAAAAGAATGTTGGGACGAGCGAGTTATTCACAAATTTTAATGATAAATTCTAAAAAAATTAAACTTAGTTCATTTATAAAAGAGAAGAAAAGTTATACGTTAAAATGTTTTACACAATCATTTAATTGTAATTCATCATGTATGATAAGTTTGTTTATTTTTAAAATAATTAATTATTTTAGAGTAGTTCAAATGATAATTTGTGATTGAATAATAATGTAAAACTATTTTGTAGGGTAGTATATTGACATTAAACTTTTTATAAAATCAAGTTTAGTCAAGCAAGAGATGGTTTGTTAAAACAAACGAGTTTGATTAAGTATTTATGAAAAGCACTCAAATAATGCATCAATAGCATAATCTATTCACACGTTGCAGCATATGTGATGGAATCCTTGAGGACTTTGTGCTGAGAAACGTGGTAGATATGATGAGAATTTGTGTAGAATGACAAATCTTTTTAAAACAAAAGTAGAATTACTGAATTGTAAAACTTGTGTTTCAATAATACGTCATGAGCTTACATAGAGAACCTCTAGTAGCACATGACTTCCTAACCAATCAATCCAGTACTAACTAATGACACATGCTAAAGAACTAACTAATAAAGTTAACTAACTCAACCAATTACCATTTTGTGTTTTTCTTAAGTGCAAAAAGATGAACTTTCAACACTTCAAGATTAGAGCAAATGCCACAGAGCTCGAGAAGATTTACAATGCTAAATACATATAACCTACCAAAGAAAACCTCGAGTGAGTAACAACGTTTTTCCCACCTACAATTACTCGTAAAAATGAAAACCCTCTCATTATTTTACATTTTGTCACACAACTTTTAACCTAGGGGAGGGCTGTGTGTTTCAAACAATCTATTGAATGAGTAAAATTATTCAGTTTTTTTCGGAGTTCTCATACCAGACATTTCAATCTGTACTGCTTAATCTGAGCTTTGGAAAGCAAAAGCTATCACTAGCAGTATTAAGGTTTTCCATTGCTTCAATACGGACCATAATGGATGCTGGGTAGTGAGTTTGATGTGCTAATAACAAGCAATTGCTATGGCACCACCAGTTATCTGAGAAAGTGGTAAAAAAAAAACCTCACAGACTAAAGAATAACCAAATCCATTTCACAAGTGCTTATCTTGCCACTCCTGTCTCCACATCTAGTATTTCCAATGGTTCGGGGAAAATTTCATTGGACGATCTTTTATTGGAAGAAGAGTGATCGTTTCCACTACTTTGAGAACCTACTTTTCCTGATTTTTTAGTGTCACTAGAACCCTCTTTGTTTGTGGCAACAACACTGTCTGATGAGCTGTGTCTCCAGCTACCAAAGAATGCAGTGCTCCAAGATTTCCTAGAAGAGTTTGATCTCAACCTTGCTGAGCTAGTATTTTCTTCTCTCACAATCTTCAATGGATTTTCCAATGCTTTCAGGACATGCCTCATAGGAGGGCGTTTGGAAGGCTTGGGATTCAAGCATGCATTGGCCACAATTGCCATAGCCCATACCTCTTCCAACAGGTCCTCATCCACGATCAATGATGGGTCAATAATCTTAGTCACCCGTTCTTTATCGTATATAGTGATGTAAGGCAAGGTTTGCTCTAACCACTCCTTTGTAGAGGCATCATCTAACTTGCTGACTTCAATGTTACCGGTAATGAGCTCAAGTAAAATCTTGCCAAAACAGTAGATATCATAGGCACATGTCACTGATGATTTACCTGTTCATTGGCACAACAGAAAAAGGAAACGTTGAGTATTTCTCTTGTAACAGTTTTAAACAACAAAAAGGTCATAAATCTTAATGCCAATATGTAAGTGCGCATGTCCTTTCCATGTACTAACATATGGAGCAGTCTAGCAGAACAGTAACGTTTAGTGTACTGCTGCACTTAAATCTCTTCCATAAAATGGTTCTTATTTTTCATATCTAGGTCTAGACCCTAGATATTTCTGGCCATTAAAAGAATGGATGCATGGATTAACAATCGGGTTAAAAACTAAATAGACATTTCTAAACCAATTTACTCACCAGAATCTGCTTGATTGGAAGATCTGCAAAATCACAACAAAATAAACAGTTGGTTACAACCATTTCTGAATATAAATATGAACAGGAAAATGAATTCAAATATCAACAAAATCAACATGCAGTGATAGCTCTGTTTGCTAGTGCTTTGTGTCACTTGATTACAAGAAGCATCATATCAATAAGAATGCAATCTTTTTATCTACAATTAATTAATTAGAGATACATTAATTTTCAGTGACTCGTGAATATATAAAAATTTAAATTAAATAGGTTGAATGACTATCTATACACAAATATGCACCAGAAAAACAGAAGCAACAATTGTACTAATTCTACCAAAGAAAAGTAATAGATCTACTAAGTCATTCTAGCTTATATAGGCATGATCAAATCATTTTCTGGCCAGTATATTTATAACCATTAAAAGCTTCAGTATGTTTATAAATCATCATAGTATCTCTTTGTTTTCATTTGTTACAAAACAGTTATGCTTTATGAATTCAAAACTTACGGTGGCTTGCTGAAAACCCTTGAGATGACTCCTTGTTGAAGATCTCCTTGGGCAGTAACCTCACTCAAACTTCCAAGTCGCACTTCAAATTTATCATCAAGTAGTATACTGCTAGCTTGGATATCTCTTCAAAAATTAAGAGTAAAATTTCAGTAATGCACAGAACTGCAAAAGTTCTTTCAAACATCTTCATGTTACACATTGTTAACAGTGATAGTGAACTTACAATTTAATGCAACATAATAAGTCATTCAAAAAAAAATTACAAGTGACCAGAATATGTTTATTTATTTATTTATTTTATGCCAATATATTAGTCAACTTCGAAGTTCTATTTCTAACATAGAAATATGCCTCACAAAGGTACCATGCTAAAGAAAATGAGAATCCAACATATTTTGACAACATAAATTCAATCAATTTTTTCCGACAAATTCAATTATGTGGCTAATAATATTTTTCTACTCATGGTAAAAGAACCCTAACAATTTGTAATGCATTTGGTATTACCTGTGGACAAGGGGAGGGCTGCACTCATGTAGGTAAGCTATGCCTTCAGCAGCTCCTATTGCAATTTTCAATCTCGTGATCCAATCCAGGGACTGTAATTTACCATCTGAACCGGTGACTCTGTGCAAGGAAGTAGCTAAATCTCGATTTGGCATGTACTTGTAAACTATGAATTTCTCATTTTCATTGTCCAAGCAGTGGCCCAGGATTGGGACCAATCTTGCATGTGGAACCTTACTTAATAGTCCCAATTCCACAACATACGATTCTCTCTTAAATAAATTCAAATCTACCTTTTTGACAACCACGGTTGCTCCACCTTCCAAGACTCCCAAGAAGAGGTCCCCAGAATGACCATGCTTTATGACATTTGCTTCAGCAAAATTGCTGGTCAAATGGAGCATTTGCTCAAAACTGAATGCATCTCCCACAGTCACAAAGACGGTATCCTTAGGAGGTATAGGACTTTCCCCTTCTTGAACAGGCCCCCCATCTTTGGTCCCCCTTTGAACTCCCAAGCTTCTACGATTGTGACATTGTTTTAGAACAAGCATGAGGACCAATGCCAGCAGCACAATAAAGCCAAGCCCACCAAATATTCCTACCAGTATGAATATCACCCGACTACGGCTTCCGGACTTGAGGAATCCAAAGGGTAAACTTCTATTATCATAAAACACTCTACAGTCTTCCAAATCCCTCTGGTTTGGAATCCTCTGTAGGCAATTTCTATCTAGACTAACATTATTAACACCACCACCTGGCACCTCACCTTCCAAATAATTACTTGATAAATCAATAATTTCAAACCTGTCCAGTGAAGTATTCAAAAGTCCATAGAACAAATTGTTTGACAGATTGAACACAAAACCAACAGAGCTAACATTCCAACTCGTGAAATTCGGCAGCGTCCCAGTGAGGTTGTTACTGGACACATCAAGAAAGTGCAATCTGGGCATTGGCCACAAATCAGCCGGAAGAACACCATCAAACAAATTCCCTCTGAGAATGAGAACCTTGAGTGCCAAAAGGCCAGAAGAAGATGAACCACCTGGCAACGACCCCGACAGAAAATTCATACTAAGATCAACATCAACCAACTTGGAAAGGTTACCCAGTTGAGAGGGAAAAGTCCCAGTAAAAGAATTCCCAGAAAGGTTAAAAAATTGAAGACTTGAAAGGGCACCCAATTCAGGTGGAACAGACCCAGACAAGAAATTATAAGAAAGATCAAGCCTTGAGAGGTTCCCAAGTTTAGACACAGAATCAGGCACAGTCCCTGAAAGAGAGTTACCAGAGAGATTAAGAACAGAAAGCCTTGTGAGGTTCCCAAAGGTTGAAGGCATTCTGCCAGTGAGAAAATTCCCTGAAAGCAACAAAACCTTCAACTTACTCAACCACCCAATTGAATCAGGAATCGAACCCTTTATAGAACAAAAGCTAAGGTCAAGCACCTCCAACACACCAAGGCTCTCACCCAACCACTCAGGAATAGACCCATTAAGCTTAAACCCAGAAGCATTAAACGTTTCTAACAGTGTGAAATTCACAAGAGAACCCACTTCAAAACTTGGGTTAAGCCTTCCCCACCTTGTTCTCCTCAAACCTGACACGTTTATGCCCACAACTCGACCGTTCCGGCACTGAACCCCGGTCCAGTTCCCGCACGGTTCGGCTTTTATTGGCCAATACTTTGCCCTAATCTCCAACGATTGTCGAAGCTCCCTTAACGCAAACCATTCCGTTCTCGAACTCATCCCCATTGTTAACCCAACCATCAACAACAACATTGTAACCACACTCACTGCAATTCCTTCCATTCCCATGAATGCTAAAACTCACTCACAAACTCAACTTCACTTTTTTTGCTCACAAATATCTTCTAGTCAGTATACAATCTTGTTCAAGTCAGATAAAACTACTATAAACAGCCACAAAACTCTTTCTCTGAATATTTAACGCAGAACACAGTTACATATCAGGACTTGAATTCCAGACTACTAGTTAAGCTGGAGCTGGAACTAGTTGATCCACCTAATCAATGGTGAAATGAACTTCACTTTACTTCATCTGCATGCATCAGTTTAGTTCAATTCAGCAAAATTGACACACACACCATAGATTTTTTTTTCTTTTTGATTATTTTTTTTCACTTTTGATTACCTGCACATGATGCTGTTGCGCTGTCTCGTCTGAATTCCAACACAATCCACAAAACGGATCCATTAAAGTCTCAGTTGGGAGGAATGTCTCTGTTTCTTTAATTTCCTCGCACGAGCGTGGATGAAATGAAACACAGGCTTTGTCATGTTTAAGGTTGTAGTATTGTATTGTATGTTTGTGAGACTGAGTAGTATAATGTTGTGGTGTGTTTTACATGACCAAAAGGAGTGATGGTTTTGGAACTGAGGTGAGGTTTGTGCAACTAAACATTAAATGGGGTGTGAAGAGAATGGATAGTGCATTAATGATGCACCCAACTGCCACGAGTCTAAGTTTGTTTCTAACTCACCGAAAGATATAAATGAACGCGCTTGAAATATATATATATATATATATAGAGAGAGAGAGAGAGAGAGAGAGAGAGAGGTGGTGGTGGTGAAGAATGAATGAAGAAGACTCTGTAACTGTGTAAGTGTTTTTCTGAAAAAGGTGGAGGGGTGTTAATGGTAGTTATGAAGAGTGTGTTGTGTGATTATTATTGAGGGTTGGTTTTGTAAAGAGATTGGATTGGAAAAGTTGGATAATACAATACAATACTTCAACACATCAATGAAGTGAAAAAACAAAATGATTGTCAATTTGTTATCAGAAGTTTCTTGGAATTACATGCCTTTTTTTTATGTTGGAGTTGAATTTTCTTTTCTGGTTTATGCTGTAGACCTGAAAAGGTCTATCAGATCAGAGTCTCAAGTTTTTTTTTTTTTTTCTTTTTTAGTTCAACCACCACTCAAATTTGGATATTCTGGTTCTCAAATGGACCCCGAGTTATGTTTATAAGTTTCAATTCTTTAGATTAATTATCAATTTGAAATTTAGTTATACATTCTTCACCTCTTTTCAAGAACCTATTATGTCGAAATTAATCCTCCCAAAAACTCAACTCAAAGCGTCAAGTTGTTGTAATTTGTTGTGTCTTCATATGTAGAATTTTCAAAGGGGAAACCAATTTTGAAATGTCACGCCTTCAAACCAAGGATCACATGACAACAGTTAGATCGGTCCAAATCCCGTAGTTTAGTGTAGAAAAATGTAAATATGTGTGCGAAATTGACGATGGGGCGTTTTGTTTATTCGGTTAATAATGGCTTCTTTGATTTAATTGTGTATTCAAACCCAGCCTTTCTGGTATTCAACTTTAGGTCAGTTGACAGATATCAATCTTGATTTTTATAATTGTAATGTGACATTGGTGACGAAGATTCCATTTTTTTTATTTATTACACGGATATTTTATTTCATATATATCCTCTGCTGTAGATTTTTTTTTTTAAATATAATTTGATCATCATCAAAATAATTTTATCCTACACATTTGCATCATTCGCTATAAATGAATTATAAATAATGTATAATAGAGTATAGTTTTTTTTTACATATATAAAAATATTTTATATTATCATATAGTTATAAATTCTTATTGTAATCTATTTATTGATTTTTATAGTATTTCAAAATTTATAATCTAATTTAATATACAAAATGAAAAGATATTATAGAATTAAATATAAATAGTGTTGTGTGTCTTATTCAAAGTTTTGTCTATGCCGTAAGTCCTCTATGATTTAATGGTTTTTCCAATTTGTTGAAGAAGCATATATAATTAAAAAGAGTTTTTTTTTTTAATCCAAGAACTTAGAGAGAAAGAAGAGGATATAGTATATCTTAAATTTAGGGCTTTTAATAAACGATTAATTAACTTTTAAATAAAATTAAATACAGTATAGGTAAGATAATTTTGTACATTTGAAAATTGAATTAAATAAGGGGATATCAAATTAAAAACAATAACGCAAAAAAAAAGTTAAAGCTAAAAATATTTCGTGTGAGTATGAATTCAAATTTGAAAATAATCTTTTGAATTAATTCATACAAAAACAAAAGTTTGCTCACCACTAAAATAATTGCTTTAAACCATCTTTAAAAGCTGAATTGTACAAGTGGCTGCACTTACGTTGCCATGCATACAAGGAAAGCAAATTGGCGGATTTAGACAATACCATACTGACTTGGACTGATCGTATATATTAATGCAAGTCTATGTCTTATTGGTGCAATTTAAGCTATTTACTTGATTTATTTATCATATTTTGATTGATTATTATAATATAACATTATAATTAAATAATTTATATATACATATATATTTTATTTTAATGATATAAATTTAAGCCATCATTAAATTATTTTGTTAAATGACAAAAAAATATTATTTTACTTATAAACAATTATTGTTTATATAAATAATTGAAGTCTAATTTCAAGGGATCTAATGTGACACGTAAATCATTTTCAATGATAAAAAAATAAATATCTAAATTAAAAAAGCGTTGGAAATGCTACTTGCTTATTTGTAAGCTAAAAATATAAAATAATTCATTAAATTTTAACTAAAAAGCATCTAAATTAAACAAGACATGACTTTAATCTTTTTAAAATATTTACCATAATCACAACAAATAGATGGTAATGTATGAAATTTATGCATTAGGAAATATTAATACTTTAGTTTTGTCTTTATTCTTGTTTTATTATAATCATTCAATTTGTTTGCTATAATTTTGTTTATTATATATATATATGTTTAATATAATATTTTACAAGTTATTACTTTTAGTGATAGTTAAAAATATTATAATTACTAAAAGTAATGATTTTTTATCGGTAAAAATTGTTATAAATGAAAATAAAGGATTAATACAAATTTCAAGATTAAAGAAACAAATAAAAAACAACCCTGAACAATTATTGTACTAATTCTAACATGTAATAATATTTTTTTTGAATAGTAACAATCATTATCTTTTGGGGGGTATTCTGTTGACTCCAGACGACTTGATAAAGAAGTTTTCCACTAAAATAAAGTTGTTACCTTTTATCTCTTGATGCTGGACTACGTAGTAAAGCACTCTCATCTGCCATCAATCAACAATTACAACAATAATTATATACCACAAGTTGAAACCTAACTTATTAAAAATATAATTTTAAAATTTCCAAACTTTAATGTTGAATTTGGGTGAACAATTTTAAGATTTCAATAAATTTAAGATGCCTGATATTTGAATTGATTTCAATTAAATTTCTTTTATTTTCTAAATGATTTATTTGGATAAAATAATTTAAATGTCTTAAATTTTAAATTCTGATATTAGACATAAAAATAATACCCACAAAGATTGGTTCAATTGATTAAAAAACAACTCATATCTCACAAGGATATGATTCAATTTCCATTGTTAATGTGAATATCTTATTATGGATAATATGTAAATAACTATGTAAGTAATTTTTCAGTCCTTAGACGTCCTGATGAATCTCGAATCTAACTTGCTTAAATTTTTTATGACGTCGACATACAATTTAATTTTCATTATGGAAAAAAGACGAGAGTAGAGACTCATGCATGTGAGAGAGGAGGAGACCAGAGTGAAAAGAGAGAGAAAAATTGGTCACAAATAATCCATATTTTTACTTCTTTTTTTTTAACATTTGAAAATCTAAACAAATTACTAGAATTTCAAATACCTTTTAAATACACTACCCAAAGAACATTATAAAAAAAAATCTCATTTAAATTAAGTTATCCACTTAAATTTCCTTATGCAAACATATCATATTTTTTTTTATTATTATCACTAAACACACCATAAATGAAAAACTAACCTTAACAGATATTAAATATCGTGTCCTTTTATCTCAACCCATAAGTTGAGGATGATTATGGACATGATCCTAAATTGAAGGGATAAACTATTTGGTTCTTTTTTTTATTTCTAAAAATTGATGTGAAATCATTTATAATCAAATTAAACTTGTTGATAGTACAAGAGATTATTTTAACTTTTAAGTAAACATAAGATTTTTTTTAATTAGAATATTTACATCATACTTTTCTAAAATACCTTTTAGAATACTAATATTTTTTCCTCATCTTTCTCTAACATATTAACAACCTTAAAAATATACTAATTTTTTAAAAATAAGGAAAAGTGTTCCATAACCATTTTTGGTCATGTTGGGCAGCACGTGGCCAAGTGGAAGACCATAGTACAGTGACCAGTGACGGACCTACGTTGAACTGAGGGTGTGCACTTGCACCTTCTTATTTTTTAAAATTCATTAAATTTATAAATAAAATCTTATATTTTTATATTTTATTTTATTTATATTTATATAATTGAACCTACTAATTTTATTTTTTATAATTTGCACCCACTGACTCAGGGTCTTGGATCCGCCACTCACAGTGATTGATAATAGTGCCGACCACCACTTCGTCAACCCCTCACTCACATTGCTTGCATCGCCAATGTGGCAAAGCCATAATAATACTAACAAACACAAAAATCATAATAATATTGTTTTTCTTCTAGAGGTAAGATGTGCACGTCAGGCACCGAAAATTATGAGAATAATCCTTGAGATATATAGATCATTGTATTAATTTTTATCTTTTTAATAATTTTTTTATATATACAATATATCGGATAATTTAAGTAACTCAATTATCTAGAAAGTATCTTAAACTTTCAAAGAAAACAGAAAAAGTTGTAGGAATAGTGACAAAAACTCCCAATGGTGTGCTATCTTTTAGCTTCGTGCGTTTTTATGTAATATGCCTTTTTCTCGTAGAAGATTCAACTGTTTCATACTTTCAATAGGACAACTGAACAAGAGTACAATAAAATGTGAAACATATTCCTACAAAAGTTAAGCTGACACTACTTCTCAGTGATGCAAATATCTCACGTTATATAATTCTTAAAAGATTCATTATTAACATTAGTTATGGAAAATACTGTTGTTGCAAACTTTTCAAACAACCTTAAGTAGTATAACAACCTAAGAAAGCCATAATTAGGATTTAAGTTCTTTATGGAATTTTGAGATATTTTTACAACCTTTAATCATTTGAGAGAATTATTTAATTATTCATCAATTCAGGATTTAGAGTATGTTTGGATTCCAGTACTCTATGTTGTTGTGCATGAATATTAGAATCACATCCAATACTTCAACACAAACGAAACAAAAAAAAAAGAGAGTTGAGATACGTTTACAAACTTTGGTTTGGTTCCAACATATGTTTGTAATGAATATTCAAACATGCATTTAGTCTCATTTAAAAGTTTTTGGTCTTTCATAAAAATATATTTTGTCAAAATTAAATTTAAGTTTTTTATAAAAATTTAATATGTGTTCTCAATTGAATCATACCGATTAATTACAATATTTTCTTTGTATACGAAGAAAAAAGAGAAAACATGTTAAGAGAAAAACGTGTGGAATATGGATGTTATGTCGGCTGCAGCCTATGGTCTCAAAAGTGACGATGGAAAGGAAAACGACCTTAAAACAATATCATTGACTGATTCCTATTTCCTAGAACAAAATGCTTTTGACCCAGTCTCTGAGAAACGTTGGGTCCTGTTTTTGTTGCATCTAGTTCTAGTGTGCTTCTATTATATTTACAAAATCTTTTTTTTTAACGATCAACACACGTAAGTTAAATATTCGTTTCTTTTAAAGTTTAGTAAAACTTTTAAACTTGTTAAAAAAGTGTTAAATATAATTAAAATGTGTTAAAGTCAATCTTAATTAGTTGTTATTTTTTATTTATCAAAACACTATATCTTTTTATTGAAAAGTATAACGAATAGTTTTATGACGATAAACCAAACAGGTGTTAATGGAATTATGTTAAAATGAATAATTGTATTAAAGCAAATAGTCACTCATTCGTTGATTTTGGATCAATAAAGTATGAATGATTGATTATTTGAGTGTCATCCTTCAATAATTTAGGTCTTGAAAGCCACTTTTCTGCTTTCCTTGTTTCCTTGTGCTTTTGCTAAAATCTCATTGCCTACCACTTATAGTTTGGCTCTACATACACGTGTGTTCTTCTTATCGTTAACGTGCAATTATTTGCTTCCACTCCCACAATAATATCTTCTCGTTATAATGGATGATACTTTTAATACCCTGGTTGTGTGGATTTGAATATTTTAATAACAAATCCTTATTCCTTTAATTAATCAAAATTCATTTACAAGTCATTTGAGTTAGTTATGTTTGAAAGTATTTTAAAAGGAGCAAATAAAATGATAAGAAGACACCAACCCTACCACATATGACAGACCAACACAACTGTTTAAATTGACAGAAAAAGTTAATCTTTTACAGTCTGATGAATTAAGATTTAAATCTTGATTATAAGAGATGTTTATATTTAGTGTTCAATGTACCTCAAACATGATTGCTTCGAAATGATATGCATCATCTTTCTCCTCTCTTGTTAAACGACTAACTAACTAACATGGCATGTTGAAGTTATTCTATTTCCATAGGAGTTAATCTGTACGAAACGTATGGATTCAAAAAAAAGTCAATGAAGGAGTATGACCATTCAGAAGGGATAAGATAACAGTAGTTTACCAATAAAAACGTTACACATGAGATTCATAAGCTTCCTTATCAAAATTATAAGGACAAATAGCTATAAATTATTGATATAGTTAGAACGTGATCTATGATGTAGGGATTAAATTTATATGATCAAATTCATATCAAAAGGAAAACTGAAACGTGAGTGTGAGTGTATTTCCATCCTCTTATTTTTAAAGTTATATATATTTCCACTTGTCTGTAATATAAAAAAAAAATCCACTTGTCCAATTTCATGCATTTTGTTTCGTCAAATTGTTAATGTATTTGTAACAGTTTTTATGCACAAAACAACAAGCAAAATATGGATAAAAATGAAAAATAATTGAAAAAGGAACAAGAGAGGAGTTATTTAGTTGCATTTTAAAGTGTTCTTAGTGTCTCTTGCTCTGTAACCATAATAACAACGGTAAAAAAAAATATAAAGAATATAGTTGAAAAGGCTCAATGAATCCCCTAACTCTGGCCTTTTCTTCCTACACCCAACATTTTTCTTGTATACCTAGCATTTAGGGTGAAAAACCAAAAATACCCTTACATATAACCTATACGGATTGTCAATTTATAAGGTCATTACAGATTCGCAATCCATAAGGTTATTACGGATTCGCAATTTGTAAGGTCATGGACCTCTGCGACAAGGTTGACGATGACAAAATACGCAGGCGGCATGAGGGGGAGGCACTCTGCGACGAGGTTGGAGCAAAGGGCAGTGGCGAGGAGCTGGCAATGACCTCACGAATGCCACGCCTACTCCCTCCCCCTCCCTGGCCAGCACTGTCACGAGGATCTTAGCAGCCTCGCGTGACTCTGATGTGGTGATGCCACTAGGCGGGACCAAAGGGAGGGCGATGGCCATGAAGGAGGTGGAAGTGCTACGCCACGTCAGAGGTTGGAGCAAAGGGCAATGGCGGTGGCGAGGCTGCAACACGACAGAGGTGGTGTAACGGAGTTGGTGAGGAGGAGGTGGGGAAGGTAATGGCCTTACGGATTTTCCATTACGGATTGCAAATCCCGATGAAGGATTCGTATGAATTGACAATCCGTATAATTTTTACGGATTCCATATGTTTTCAAAAAAGGATAATTTTGGAATATTACAAAAAATGTTGGGTGTACAAGAAAAATATGGGGTGTAGGAAGAAAAAGCCCGTAACTTTTGCTACCAGGCCAACAAAAGCAAATTGCATGCTTCAGCCCGTTACCTAAATGAAAAAGGTATAGCCCATTGAAGCCCAACTAGAAAAGAAACTGCATTTGGTTCGACTTTTGTGTTCATAATTAACCCATAGGGTTTTGGATATTTGGATACTTTGTTGGTTATATTGACCAGAGTAAATCCAAAATTGTCTAAGTACTCCAAATTTCCAATAACAAATTCGTATATACAGTGCCTTTGATAACTACAGAGTGAGTGTATCAACTAACACTTGTTTTAGTCTAATCAAAGATTTTGAGTTCGAATCTAGATATACAACTGCTTTAAATTATCAAAAAGAGAATTTGTCTCATATAATCCAAGTATGATTTTTATTTGATCAATACAGTATAAAAAAATAACAGTCTACCTATCAATTCGTATGTTTCAAGCAAAAAATTCCGTACTAAATAGCAGTTTTGAATTAAAATTGTCCTTGTAGTTGTAGCTGACAATTTGCTCCTGCAAATTTATATTCATTTCATTTTTATTTGCAGAACCACTTCATAAATAATTGCAAGGAAATAGTGAAATATTACATAATTAGAGGGATAAAAGTTTTAACATCATGATCTTCTATAAATGGCTTACCTTTTTATCGAGAATATATTGCAAAAATGACATCCAATAACTACAACAAGGTGCTAGAATTTTCATCATGTCTTGAATGTAATTGAGTCTTTTATCTGCGATTCTAAAGTATGAAGTATCAAACCATCAGTTCTGATCAGAATGAAAGACCCTACTCATCTATTACAACCTGGCAGAATTTGACCCCACGTTGTTGATGATAGCTAACGTGTATTATTATGTGATCTAAGTTAGACCAAATATCTAGAACTAAATTGAAGAACATGAAAAACTTGTTAAGGAATTTGAACTAATTCGTTTTCTCTTAAAGAAACGAGAATAAAACATGACAGTAGTATGGCAAAATATATATATATATATATATATATATATATATATCAGTAAAACGAGAACAAAAATACACCCAACCTTGGTTGCTCCATAACATTTATACCTTTCTGAATCAGAATTTTTCTTTTGGGTTTATGACTTTATGTCTCCTCCTTTAAAAATATTCAAATATTTCCTCACGGATGTTACGATTTGCTAAAACTTTATGGCAGGTAAAGAATTGATTGAAACCTGTTTTGGTGTAGTAAAAATCAGGCTTAGTCCATAATATATAAAATCAACTATCAAGGGTATCCAAAACCAGAATAAACTTGTTCAACTTGTGAGGATTGGACCTCACCAAAAGAATAGACACATGATGATTGGTGGAAGATAAACCCGGATGATAAGGATTCAAAGTGGTGTTACCCAATTCAAACCAAAATAAGATGATGAGTCACACCTAAAATACAATAATGCAATTTACATTTCAATTTTTTTCTCTTTTGTTTTGCAGTTTCTTGGGTGAATAAAAAGGGAGAGGAGGGGACAATAAAGGATAATAAATCCTTTGTTTCTATCTCTTCATAAAAAAAGTGTGAAGTAAAAATATGAAAAATCAGTTGTTGAAATAACATTTTTGAAACAATTTTTGCTGCTAATTCTCTTTGAATAGTGTCAGACAGAGCATCCAAACTTTGGAATCTATACATGGATCTCCCAATCTGCGGTTACAAATCAGTGTTGTGGTCCCAATTCCAACTTGTATTGGCAGTGGTGAGTGATTATGAAGCTTGTGAAGTCGAAATTCAGAGATAAATTCAGCTTGGCATATACGTGGGTGATAAGGATTCCAAATGTATCAACATCGCATCACCTCCAAGTTTCAAATTTTGTCTACAATGAACCAGAAATTATTACATGATACATGATGATATAGTTTCAACCAATTTTTACATGTCATGTTATTAAGTATCATTAACTTTTTCTTGTAATTTGAAAATTTTGGTTGGATGTTGCATTAAAATTGGCAGAGATAATAAATGTGATTTTCCGAGACTACGCAATAATTTTTAGGAATGAATACTGAATCCGGACCACATAGGTATTCGCAAGGGGAGAGGATAATTTACTCGCTTATTGGAGCTAGGGATGGGGGTAGTATTTATCCGCAATTTTTTGTGGGAATGAGTGCGGATACGAGTATTATATGTGGACTAATCAATAAGTGGAGAGGATAATTATTCACTTATTGATGGCCTAACATTTTCTTGGAAGATTGCTGAGTAAGAAGGGAGTAAGCACTGATATGAATTGCAGCCACTTTCATGCCTTATCCACAAACATAGAAAGAGAAATTGAAAACATAAAATGTGAAAAAGGTGTTTTTGTGTTTTTCCTGTCTGATCCATACACAACTTTATGAAGATCTTGGAGTGAAATTTTCTACACAGCATGATACCTGCGCCCGTGAACGTTTAATGGGCCCATGTTGTCATTTGCAATAGTACCAAATGCTACCATCTGAATGCAGCACAAGAGACAATGAAATATCATGATAAACCAACCTTAAAAAAACAGTTTTCAATTTAGTGTTCAATCTTGTGGGAACTGTGCTGCATAAGCATAAGTTAAGGTTTTAGAACTGATTTCTTTTGGGAATACAATTTATATATTGATATTCTAACTTAGAGATAATGGTGTGTTTGAGTTTCACTTGAGAATTTCCAAACCATGGTTTAGACAAAATGTTACAAGAAACAAGCTTTTGCAAACACACTAGTATTTCAATGTGATGTGAATTCAAACACCCAATTACAATACAACATGTTCGGTTTCTCATATATTTGTCCCCCCTAATGCACGTTCAAAGTGAAGCAAAAAGGAATAGATTATGACTATATTATAGATTTTAGCATGATCTCTTATCTTAAGGCACGTGTTGAATGTTGTATCAAACACAGACTTAGTATTACGGATTAGTGGTGATGTAAATTTTAGGACAATCTTATTTGAATTCTTTAAATTCCAAATGCCTTTAATTTTTTGTAATGGAAAGCATACATGTGAAAAGAAATTAGTAGAACGAGTAAGATTTACGGATGCAATAACTTTCTTGGTTAAATGAAAGTCAGCAAGAGTCATAAGTTTATTATTTGACTTGTACTAATTCTAGAGATTTTTCAAATACAACATTTCTTAACAAACATAATCTTATAGGTATATTCAAGAAATGAGACAATTCTTTTTTTAGAAACCTTTTATTCTCCCGGTAAGTATTTTATCATAGATTTATGTGTTAAATTTTTATGTTTAGTTTGATTTAAAATATATGACTATAAGTACAATCAAACAAACTATAGATGCGTATTAACTAGGAAAAGATGTTGTTGAAAGGAAAAAGTAATATAAAAATGAGAAATGGGTGAGAAGATTGCAATAAAAGTAAATAAAAGCAAATAAAGTTACTTGATGAAAAAAGTAAAATGCTTGAAATTGAAATGGTAGTTAAAAATATTGCCCTAACTCAAAAATCCATAAGCGTCGCATGTACTTGAAATGATATAAAAATGTTACATATTTCAACCCTTATTATAATGGTACAAACTAATATTTATAGATAATAATTCTTAACTACCTATAACTTTTCAAATAATTTCCCATCGTCATTTTCATCATCAATGACTTTTATCTTTGATCTTTATCCTTGATGACTTATATCTTCGATTTTCAGTGTGATATCTTCTATTATTATGATGCTTTCCAAATCTCCGTTTCTTCTATCATTGAACAATTAACCAAAATACTATATTTTGACACTTAACCAAAATAATCTATTAAAAGACTAATTTTTAATATTTTATTGAAGAAAAATTTTCAATAATTGAAAAATAACGATGTTAACACGTGTACAAGTGAAAATTTTGAAAATATTTGTTGGTGGAAAGCAACAACTAGCATGTGCAACAAGTACATAAACATAACCTACAACTCACTTTCTCCCAAGGCCATCCACTAGTATATAAAAGGTATCACCAAATGACAATCTCCTCATCCTCATAACTCTGCCATAATAACATTGGTTTCTCATTACCATTATTGCCTTCTGATTATTTACCTATACAGTGTCTCAATGGCCTCAAGCTCAGCTTGGACAACAAAGCAGAACAAAAAGTTTGAGAATGCTTTGGCCATCTACGACAGGGAAACCCCAGATCTGTAGAAGAACTTGGTCAGGGCCGTGGGAGGGAAGACGGTTGAGGAAGTTAAAAGGCACTATGAGATGCTCGTTGATGATTTGAAGCAAATTGAAGAAGGTCACGTGCCCTTGCCTAATTACAGAAATGTTGCTGCAACAGGAGGAAGCAGCATCAGAGGCTACAGTTACATGGAGGAAGAACAAAGGTTGAAATCAAATCCTTATTGAACCTCTTGCTTGCATATATATTGCTTAAGCAGTCTTGGAGAATTACAAAATCTCACATCAAACAAATAAAGATAAGAAAAGAAATATGTTTCACACCTCATTAGGGGCTATATATACATAGACTTATTTTACCTATGTAATTGTTCTTCCTTTTTCTAACATGGCTTGAGTCTGATTATGTATGTTCATGGTCATGCAGGAAGAAGGCTCTAAGCCTCCGCTGAAGTATAAGAAAGAGACATGCATGTTAGCTCATTGCGAACCAATCAAGCTAAGTGAAGATTAAAATGCATGCATGATGCACCTAGTTTGGTTTTATCATTATATGATAACAAAATCAAGTGTCATTTAATTTTGGTTGGTCTCTTATTTTTCTGTATATGCCTTGCATCCATGCCGTGTAATCCTTATAAATGTAAAAAACAATTACATTAAATTATCTCGAGGACATACCAAGAACCAACCAACCTTTTGATCAAGTTCTTTTTAATTTCTCTTTTGGATCAATATAGATGATGGAAAAGACACTGTACACCGTCCAAACTAAAACTAAGTGAGAGAGAGTAAAAAATATTAATAATATAAATTTAACCAACTAGAAAGTGTTCATATTGTCTAACTCAAACCACCGACCATAAGTTGAATTCATCATTAATTCATTACTGTCCGGAAGGTTTGGAACCATATGAAAAGATTGACCAAGTCAAAATACGCTACTTTCATAATTCCTACGTTGGAATGCAAGAACAATGCTCGTCAGGTTCTGAGCCATATATTTTAGTACTTTATTATAAAATATAAAGGTGTTTGGACGAGTGTTAGAAAGATTAATTTTAGTTAAAATTAATTTTGGGGTGAGATTATTTATATTTGAATGTTTTATTATAAACTTATATTAGAAGTAAAATTTGATAAAAAAAAATTGAGTTTAACATACAAAATTTTTCAAAATTATTTTAACTCATAATCAATTTTAAATTATTCTTTAGTGTGAAATTAAACATGTAAAGATGTATCTAAAATTAAAAAAATTTAGATACTAAATCAATCCTTTAAAGTGAAATCAAACACATTTTAAACAGAAGAGTAGATTAATAAAAGTTTTAATAGGCATCAATCTCCCAAAAGGATTGGTTCAAAAAGAAAAATAATAGAAAATAATTAAAAGAGAAAATATGACTAGAGACATAATTGTTTTTTTTAATAACAACTCTAAAGATTTGAATTTGAGATTTCTAACTAAATTAAATAATCTCATGTAATTGTTTTTGTTGTATAATAATTCTAAAGATTTGAATTTGAGATTCCTAATTAAATTAGATAATCTCATGTCAATTAATGAATGCGTTCAGTAATAAATAAATTAAATTTATTATAAGGTGAATCAATTAAATTAAAAAAAAATGTAATAGCATAATAACTTAAATATGTTTTAATTCTAATAAAATGAATAATATGTTTTGATTTTGTTCTATATGAAAAAATTACTTTATTTTTCATATCTGAAATTATTATTTTTAGTTCATATAAAATAAACGAATTTTATTTTTATTCTGGTAATATATATATATATATATATATATATATATATATATATATATTAAATTCATTAATTATTATATATAGGAAGTGAAAATACGTTTAAAGTAATTAAACATAAGTTCAGTTTTGTCATATTATTCAGTATAATCGTACAGTACAGAAAGAAACGGCCATAAAAGAAGTAAGAACAGATCGCAACACACAAAGTTGTAATTTCCAAATTCCAAATTCCAAATGTGGTCGCTTGCAGTTACTCTCTAGTTATAGCTTCCCTTCCAAATTCCATTTGATTCCGTCGGAGAGCTTGCGATGGACGCTTCTTCCTTCAAGGTACTATTACTGTTAGTTAGGGTTTCTCCACATTTCATTACTCACTCCTTCTCGTTATTAACTCAGATTATATTGGGCTCATCCTCCGTCGCGCGCCGCAAGATATTATCCGAAATGGGATACCTATTCACGATAATGGTTGCTCCATATCCTCTATGTTTCATCGTACCTTTAGGTTTAGCTTAGTTTTAATTTTCAGTGACTGTCTCATATAGACTGCAGATATTGATGAAAAGAGCATCCGAAAGGAAACTCCAGAAGACTTAGTTATGGCTCTCGCCGAAGCCAAGGTTTGTTTGTTTGTTTTAATCATGTGAATGAGGTGTGAGATTATTTTTTATTAGTAATTTTTCTACAAGACCTTTTATAAATAAATGAGTAATTATTTCTTTAAAGCCAACCGGAGTAATCCACCGTTTTAGTTCTCAAAGTGTATAACTCATTAACACTGTTACATTAGTTTCTGAAACTAAGAAAGTTCCAAATAAGAAAGTGCAATTCGTCAAACACGTTAATTTAAAATTTTTAAAAAAATGTGTGACTTAAGTGATGATGTTAATATATGTTTATGGACCAAAATGATAGTGTGTGATTGAGCTTAGGGACCTAAATGAAACAATTGAAAATTTCAGGGACTTATTTGGGGTTTCTCTACTTTTAAATTTGACAGCATTATATACTTTCAGGGACCATAATAGTGGTTTACTCAAAATAATTGATTCTGAACATGTACTAATTCTGCTAGAGTAGAGAAACCTTAGAAAGATATGCTATAACTGCTTTCTGATGTCAACTGTTTTGGTGCCGTTTCTGTCTTTTAACGGAAGGGTGTGCTTTAAGATCAATTGTTCTCTGATTATGAATGTGAATTGCATGTGTCAGGCCAATGCCATTATATCTAAACTTCAGACCACCACTAATCAACAGAGGGTTGATGAACCCACTATTTTAATTGCAGCTGACACAGTATGTTGCATTTCCCCTGGTTAAGTTTTGGTGGTTGTTAGGGTCTTTGTCACCTGGGCCATTTATTAATTGAGGACGTACAGTTTGTAGAGGATGTAGTGTGTACTTCAGTTTGTACATTACAGATCCAGGTTCTTTGGCCATTCTTAGGAAGAAATTAAGAAATATGAACCTTTCCATAAGTACAGACCAAATGCTGTCTGGTGAAATTACCATAAAACATTTCAGTTTTTATCTTTTCATTTCTCATCCGTATATCCGAGGGAACTATCAAAATTCATGATAGTATCCTTAAGCTACTTTTCTTCTAACATTTTGAATGAATATTGCAATGGTGTTCTTTGAAATTTTATACAAAAGTGGAGGTTTTATGCTCTTTACTTGTTGATATTGGGGTTCTGATTCTGTGTGCTTCTGTTTGGTTCAAGACATGTTTGCATTATTGACTACTCTGCTCCTTATAAAATAAGTTAAGAGCAATACCTAATAGCAGTAAGTTCTTGGGTATCATGTTGCTTGTAGTTTTTGACTGTCACGTCTGTGGTTTCTATTTTTTCTAAAAAAAATAAATCCATGGATTCAGTTTGTTTCATTCTCTGTTTGAAGTTGTCACCTGGTGAGGTCATGTAATTGTTACACATTTATAAAATGCTTCTGTTCTCTCATAGTTGTGCAGTTGATACTCTGGGACTTATTTTAGACACTCACAATTTTTTCCTTAGGCAGAAGCCATCTTACAAAGGCTCCCTGTTGATGACTACTTAAAGGAAGCTGAGCCAACATTATTAATTACCTCTGACCAAGTATACATCATATTCCTCTTATTACTCCTTTTCTAGTTTGCCGTTGTATGTCTTCAAAACATCACTATGCATAAGCAACATCTTAAAGAAATTTTTTTTGAAGGTAAAGTCAGTAAGAGTTCAATAATACTATCGTTGCTTCCTCCCTAACAATCTCCCTCCTTTCCCATGCTTCTGGTGGATGCTAATAAATAAGTTTTTTTTTTGTTCATGGGCTATTGACTAGTGTTTATTAATAATCCAAAATATGTCCAGTGTCTAAACGAATTGATTCCTTGTATTAAGAAATTCTAAATGACTTCCATTCTCTGTAATGCCCAAAATTGCAAGTTTGTGCTTGCTACCTCATTAATAAATGGCCTATGGTGACAAGACTAGTTTGTAGCAGAAATTGTCAAGTTTCTTTTTTTCCAAGTCAAAGTTTGCTTATGGCTTACATTCATTTTCAAATGTGATTTGGAGGTGGTGGTGTACGAAGGTGTGATTAGGGAAAAACCAACAAGCAAAGAAGAAGCTCGACAATTCTTGAAAGGTCTGCTTAATGTTACATTCCTATCATTTATCAACTAATAACTTGTTTCCTTTCTCTCTCTCTCTCTTTCTCTCACCTCTCCAGTGATTATGAACTTCTAATCACCTTCTATATTCATATTTAATGGATCTGTATACAATTTCAGATTATTCTGGAAGGCATGCTGCAACTGTGGGATCTGTACTAGTTACTAACCTCAAAACAGGATTGAGAAAAGGAGATTCGGATCGTGTGGAGGTGCTTTTCTCTCCTATCTTTGCTATCCTGGGTGGTTATTATTTAGTCTGTCTCCTGTTTTGTCCAACCAAAATTCCAAAATTGATCCTGTATCCAATGTGATACCAATACTTGTCTAATAAACAACCAGGAACGCTTACTCCGTGTCCTTTAATTTCAACTATGCTAATAATTAGGCACAAAGTTTCACTACTTTTCTGATAAAATGGTGACATCAAAACTCAAAAAGTGGTTCTAAGTTATAACCTTGGCTATTTCAATGTAAAATATCCATTTCCAAATAGCCAGCTGTGAATGATCCTATGTTGGGATAGCAGCTGGCTTGCATTACCTACATGACCTTAAATGAATCTAATATGAGCTTTGCTCTCCACCTTAAAAGGGATAAAATTTTCAACGTATTGGCTACAGTGAAAAGTCATTAGTAGTGATTAGTAAAGCAAGAAAAGATGGCATTAGGCGTGCTAGTTTGGAGCTATGAGCCATCAGTTTTTTAATTGGTGCAAAAAATTGACTGGTTCACTCATGAAGCCTGAGCGGCAAAAGTACAATATCAATTATCTACATTTTTCAAGTACTGCATGCTAAATGACAATCCCATCAATATCATTAATACCCTATGTGAGATTTTGTTTTCCCAGCTCCCACTATTCTGTTTCCATTATAGTTGTACAACTTGCGCTGCTTCATTTTCCCACTTTCCTGCTGATTTCTGTTTCCATAACAATTTCAAAGCCTCTATTATAATAACTCTTGATTATTCTGACCTTTTCTCACAATACTAATGAGAGAAACCTGTTTATTTCAAAGTTGGACCTGTGCACCTTCAGTTTTATGTTTCTTGGCACAGTAATATTCATGGCCACATATGAGTGTGCACTCTCCCTCGTCCAGTGTGTAAATTGATTTTTTCTTATGATGTTTTACAGATATATTTCAATGAAATACCGGATGAGATCATTGAGAAACTGGTATGTATTGTTTATTGTAATGGGTTGTTTTGTGGATGTTTCTTATACAGGCAGTGCTTCTGGTGGGAACTATCTTTTGTTGCTTAGTTGAGTAACTAACATAATATGCTTTTAATCCTTTTTTTCTTTTTTAGGTTGATGAGGGAATTACTCTCAATGTTGCTGGGGGGCTGATAATAGAACATCCTTTAGTATTGCCATTTGTCAAAGAAGTGGTTGGTTGACTCCTCCTCTTTCATACTTTGGAATGTCAGTGTATCTTAGTAGTAGTCATAGGGGGACATGCTGCATTGATCCTGGGGGACAAGGACAAATCAAACTCATGGCCCTGTCTGCACACTAATAGTTTAGTTTATTCCAAGCAATTAACTGTTCATTAGTATGAAGTAACAGTATTCCATTATTCAGTTTTCACCATTTAGAACTATATTTTTGTTGCTTTTAAAAAGGAATATCAAATTTGCTTAAGTTTTGCTGGTTAGAGATTTGTGTTTGGAGCATATCTAATTTAGCTATGAATTTCTTCAACCCTCAAACTGAAGCAAACTACGACAATGACAACCAAGCCTTTTCCCACTAGTTGTGATTGACTACATGGATGAATTTGCATGTTGATTATCCTGAAATCTTGGTGAAACTTCCATGTTTGCCTAAATTAATGTAGTTTAATAAATTAATTGGTATAAATGTGCTGATGGCCTGCCCAAGTCTAATGCAGGTGATGTGGCTAGCTGGTCTCCTACTGGGACAAGATTGCTGGCATTTTACTTTCTGGTTCCTATCAATAGTAAATGAATTCTAAATGAATTTGTATTTGCATTTTGCAGGTAGGGACAACCGACAGTGTGATGGGACTCCCCAAAGCTCTGACTGAAAAACTGTTGAAGGAGGCCCTGTAGCTTGAGCTACCGTTCCACCTTGTAGGACTGCTAAGTGTTAAGTATTGGCTTAATCTGTGAATCAGAATCTTAACCTTTGTTCTCAACATTTTTCGAAACTCATTGCTGTCTTTTCTGGTCATAGTTATGTGTAGGCTGGCATGTACCGTGTGGCAGTTACACCTGAACTATTATTGGGTATTCTGATCCTAGTTAATCAATTGGGCCATATTTTATTAGTAACATAAGACTGTATTGCGACTATTAATCGGTCTATTAGAATAAGAATTGCATGTTGACATCTCCAGTCATGGGAAATGAATTTATTCAGATTCAGATACATATTGAAAAATGGAGGCTGGGTGGTTTGAAATGCTTTCATACTGTAATTACGGATGTCATCGAAGATATTGTTGTAATTTTTTCTTCTTGGACACTTTTGGCCGCGGAGGAGTTAGTCAGATATGTCATCGACTGTGAAAAGGCAAAGCATGATTGAATTATAGAAAATCAAAGAATAAATTATGTATTAAAAAAATCCTCTTACGGCATATGATGGGTAACCCAAATCTTTGATTTTGGGTTCTTCTACATATTAATCATGCTCCCTTTTGAATTACTTAAAATAATTTTATGCATTTAAATTATGAAGGTAATTTGCCAATATTGACGCCGGTTGTTGGTATTTCCCTGGATTGACTTGTAAAGCATGGCGGCTTTTTTGTTGTCAAGAATCCCCCATAATTTAATGAGGTGACCTGTATTCCATTTTCTCTACTTCTAGTTCTAGATACCTCCTGGCATTTACTCTATCACATTTATTTCCAGTCTCTATCAAATTCAAAGTGCGATCAAGTAATAAGAATTACGTTATTGTTATTCTTTATCTTATATAAGAGTATTGATAGTTACGTTTACTTTATTTTTATTATCAAATTAAATTTCAGTAGATACATGTTTCTGATAAGTCTAGTCTATTGAAGAGTTTATGAAGGTAAACGTGTCATTTTTTTTTTAAAATAAAAAAAACCTCCCCCAAAAAAGTGTGGTTTATATATTATTAATTTGATAACACATTGAAAATGACATGAATGACGTAACGTTGCTGAACTTGTCTTCCCATAGATTTGAAAAAATCGTTTTGTCCTTTGAATCAACAATTTTCTAGTTTGGCAATTTAATTGAAATCAACGATTTCTGCTGGCCACAGTTTACTAACATCATCCCTTCCAAGGCTTTCAAAGTCCGGATTTTGAATTATATGGGTAACTTGTTTTCTTTCCTATATTTTTTCCCCCACTTGTGTATTAGTAGTAAAATATATATCTGGGCTCAGTTGAGTTCCTTGTCTCTGACTCGGTCATCAATTACCATACATTTATTAACCGTGATAGTTTTAATTTCAAAAATAAAATAATAATAAGAAAAACGTTACGGAAACAGAAGCATTTTATTAAGCAAGGGTCATTTCTGTAGAATAAAAAAAAAAGAAAAAGTGAACTAGATGAAAATTTGGAACTGACACAAAATGCAACAACCTTAATCACCTAATAGTCTAAATTTGAATCTTGGTTAATTCTCAAATATGAAACAAGTATCGTTAAAATAAAAATATTTTATTTATTTTATACAAATAATATATTAAAAGAAAAAAGAAATCTTGAATTAAAAAAAAATATTTAATTTTAGTGTTGATTTAAACGGACGGATCCCTAAATCCGAAAAAAGAAAAAGAGTGATTAGTTGCGTGAGGGTCACAGAGGAGCACATTGGTTTGGTTGGTCTCCTTTCAGTACCAATACCAAGCAAGCTTAGTGAAGAATGATGATTACTAGATTTGAGTCTCATCTCAGGTGCCACTCAGTGTACGGAACAGTGTCATAACCGTTTTCGCAACAGTCCAATCTCTGAACCTTGGTATTTCGGCAACGCTTAACATAACTTGTTTTTCTCTTTCTCTTTCTCAACCAATTTGTACTCGTCATTATTATTATTATAAATCAATAGAAAGACAGGAACCAAAACTAATTAAAAACCACATTCACATTATTCCTCCGAAGATGACAGTGACGAGTGGAGAAGAAGAAGGCGCCGTTGGAGGAGTTCAGATCCAACACAGGAGCAGAATGGTGCTCCCAGATTTTCTCCAGAGCGTGAATCTCAAGTACGTGAAATTAGGTTACCACTACTTGATCTCCAACCTCGTAACCTTATTCCTTGTCCCTCTTATCCTCGTCACGCTCATTCAGGTTTTTCAGACCACCGACATCGACCACCTCCGCCACCTCTGGCTCCACCTCCAGTACAACCTCCTCACCATCCTCACCTGCTCCGCCGTCCTCGTCTTCGGCCTCACTCTCTACGCCGTCACTCGCCCCCGCGCCGTCTACCTCCTCGACTCCGCCTGCTTCCGCCCCGCCGACCACCTCAAGGCCCCCTTCCGTAGCTTCATGGATCACTCCCGCCTCACGGGAGACTTCGAGGACTCCTCGCTGGAATTCCAGCGAAAGATCCTCGAACGCTCTGGCCTCGGGGAGGAAACCTACGTCCCCGAGGCCATGCACTCTATTCCGCCCCAGCCCTCCATGGCCGCGGCCAGGGCCGAGGCGGAACAGGTCATGTTCGGTGCCTTGGATAAACTTTTCCAAGGCACCAACATAAAACCAAAGGATATTGGTATTCTTATTGTGAATTGTAGCTTGTTTAACCCTACTCCCTCACTGTCTGCCATGATTGTTAATAAGTACAAATTGAGGGGTAACATTAGGAGCTTTAATTTGGGAGGGATGGGATGCAGTGCTGGAGTCATTGCTGTTGATCTTGCTAAGGACCTTTTGCAGGTTCATAGGAACACTTATGCTGTGGTTGTTAGCACTGAGAACATTACTCAGAATTGGTACTTTGGGAACAAGAAATCCATGCTCATTCCCAATTGCCTATTTCGTGTGGGCTGCTCTGCGCTGCTTCTCTCTAACAAGCCGGCAGATCGAAGGAGGGCCAAGTACCGGCTTGTCCACGTCGTGAGGACTCATCGCGGGGCCGACGACAAGGCGTTCCGGTGTGTTTACCAGGAGCAGGATGATGCTGGGAAAACTGGTGTTTCCTTGTCTAAGGATTTGATGGCAATTGCTGGTGGAGCATTGAAGACTAACATCACCACACTTGGTCCTCTGGTGCTGCCAATTAGTGAGCAGCTTCTGTTTTTCGTGACTCTGCTGATGAACAAGTTATTTAAGGCTGGTGTGAAGCCTTACATACCGGATTTCAAGCTTGCATTTGATCATTTTTGTATCCATGCTGGTGGCAGGGCTGTGATTGATGAGTTGGAGAAGAACCTGCAGCTGCTTCCTGAGCATGTGGAGGCTTCTAGGATGACCCTTCATAGATTTGGGAACACTTCCTCAAGCTCCATTTGGTATGAGTTGGCTTACATTGAAGCCAAAGGGAGGATCAAGAAGGGTAACAGGATTTGGCAAATTGCGTTTGGAAGTGGTTTCAAGTGTAACAGTGCGGTTTGGCAGGCTCTGAGGAATGTGAGGCCTTCTCCTAATGGACCATGGGAAGATTGCATTCATAAGTATCCTGTGGAAATAGTCACATAGTGATCATAGTTCAGTTCAGTTCTCAGTCACATACTCTGGCTGCTACAACTTAATTCAGGGTACCCTTCATTAGTTTCCAGATCCATTGTCTCTCTCTCTGTTGTAGATTTCATTGTGTAATTCACTGCCTCTTTTGTGTTTGATGATTGTGGATTTTCATTGGGTTAAATTCATGTATCTGGAGTAATATGATATGGGGAATTCCTGAATTTTTTTTCTTCCTGCTGATGCACTTATGAATTTTTATTTTTTTAGTCATAAAGTTGTGCCTTGGTAAGGAGTTGATTATAGGTTCGAATTCGAAAATACTCCTTTTACATATGTAAGGGTAAGGGTAAGACTGTACAATAATTCTCTCCCATATTTTTACACAACGAGGAACCTTTGAGCATCGGGATACATTAGTTTTGTTTTAGCCAAAAACATTGTGTTTGTCTCTCACTCTGTATCAAGTGCATTATAATATGAATATTTCCTGTCGAACTCCCTTTGGAAGTCTCATGCCGAAGGTTTTTTCCATCTTAAAATTGTGCAGCAATGCCTGTAATTACTTTTCATTTCTTTAGAATTTTCTTGCCTTGGTTGATGTTGCAATTTCCACCACAAATTTGCTGGAACATTTTGACCAAATCTTATTTAAATCAAAGTAGCGGTATAGTTTTCTATTACACGAGTCTCTGTAATCATACCACCAACTCATTTTTTTTTTCCTACTAAACTGAACCATGTGTATGATCAATTTGTTTGATGAAGTTTACATTTTGTCCCTTGAATTTTAAAATATAAAACACAGCTGTCACTACCTGTCTATCTAATAATTTCTTCAAACTTTTAATCATTTTTTATGATTTTGCTAATAAATGTCCTTAAAATATTGATTGTGATTGGGGCATTGATTAAAAATTAAAAGAAAAAAATATTGATTCTTAAAATTATAAGATAACATTAAAAAAATATGGACGATATAATTTTATGTATTTTTATAAAAATATTTTTTAAGAAAATTTATATTGGTTAAAATTTGCCTAATTTTTAACACCCAAATTAAGCATGCACTGGCCCCGAACTATAGAAATGTGTTCCGTGACCTGCCTGTATTTACGCATACCAATGGAATATTGTGTGAAAACGAGAAGGATCATTGGAAATGTGGATCACATTAACGTGACAAAGAGTGCTCATTCTCGTTTTAGGGTAAGTTGCAGACACCTTCATGCATGTTCTTTAAAAGTAGTAGTTACAACTCACATTTCCACTTCTAGTACTCGTTTGATGACGCGTTAAGCTACTGTGACGTACATTTCACGTGAATTCTGTAGTTGGAAGTAATGCAAACACACATCCCAATCCCATTTAACAAATATGTAACGTTTTCTTTCTTTTTCGGTTGTGTTGAAACAATTGTAAACCAAACCCATGCTTAAAGCCCGTTTGTTACAAATTTTACTTGCTGCAACCATAAAAGAAGTAAAAAAAAGAGAGGGGAAAGAAACTACATTTCATGAACAAAATAGAAATTACTGATATGATAAATAAGAAAAATATTTCTTCAACGACCCTTGAGTTATATACAACTTGAGAGAGAAAGAAAGAGATTAGAGATAAATGATTGATTTGATTGATAATATAGTGTGAAAAGAAAACAGAGAAAAAAAAAGAATTGTTAATTAAGTGTTTAAAACTTTTGGTTGTCAAAATATAAGCACTCAATAAATAAATGAGAAATAAGATAAATGGAAATAGACAAATAAAAATAAGTGAAAATATAGTGAATTTAGAGGTGTTTGATACAAATAGGAAAGAAATACAAATGAAACAGTTTTGAATAGCCAGATAATTAATGAGGTTGGTGGGTGGGGGTATGTTTCAAGGGAACGTTGGAGATTGGGATGAAACAAAAGAAGCACATAGATTGTATTCATCCATTTGTATGGAATGCATATGAGTGTCAATTGATAACACGATGTGCAAAATTGATTATATCATCATGCAAAATGGATTATAGATAGAACCTTTGTGCATTTCATCATTTCTTTCCATTTTAGCGTGAAAATAAAAATAAATTTGAGTGAGATTCATCCCTTTTTTTTTTCTTTCTCTTCATCCTGTTTTTATACTGCAAACATGTTCACTTTTATGGCTCCCTTCTATTTCCATACCTCTCCCTCCATTTCTTTGGCATATTTTTGCCACCAAACACTGAAAAATATACTCTTTTAGACACATTTTTTTTATTATTGCTTGATATTTATTAGAAATACAATATTTGATGACTCTACTTTTTTAATAAATTCCACTCCTAATTTTATAATTTTCAATAAGTTTTTCCCAAAAGAATAGGAAGTACTATGTTAAAAAGAGTGTTGTCCGAGAATTTATTGGTAATACTCCAAACAAAAGGCATGACTTGGAACACATTTCCCTTGAAAGAGATTGCTTACCTAGGTAGTAGTACGACTCCTATTTAATTGCCTCAAACCACAAAAAGAAAGCATAGCCTAAGACATTTTTCACTTGAATGATGATATATGGACACCATTATTTTACAAACACTTCGCTAATATTTATTATTATTATTATTATCTCTCTTTTCTAATACATCCATATCATATCTACAATTCTTTCTCTTTCTCTCCTTATGTGTATAGAATAGCATGGAGTGGTCCGTGCAACATTTTCCTTTTCACTTTGTTACAACTTTCACTTGCCGCAACCACCCAAAAAACGCAACCGGAAACACGTTTCCCTGAAGGATTTTTTTCCCTCCTTTAGAAGGCTGTTTAATTGCTTCCTACTGCTAAAATATACGAAGCCTTAGGGGACCTTCCTTATCAACCACGAGAGAGAAGTAACCGGTGGCATACTAGTAATGACAAAATTAATTGAATGTTCTTTTTTGCTTTTATAAATATAATGCATGAAAATCTAAATAAATACTACAATCTACAGTTTTTCTGCTTATATCCTGACAGGTTTTGAGCTTCACTAGAACGGTAGCCACACTAAAATCTGCACCTCCATTTTTAAATGCAACAATAAATTCCTTTAGCAATATATGGCCCTCTTGACACATTGAAATACATATAAAGTTCCTTAGCTGCCTTTGACAGTGTTCTCCAATTAGACCTCACTAATCAAAGCTGATATTTTAATGTAAACTTTTATTATGCAAATTATTGAGATGAAATTTCAATTCTGACTAGAGGGCAGTACCTAAAGCACATGAAGATTTGCATCTAAGTTTTGTGCAAAATTATACTGATTAGGCTTCCATTTTTGACAAACCAGAAGAACATAAAAATGAATTGAATTAATGAGGAACAATTCAAGGTGCATACAGCAGGAGCACTAGTCTAAGTGAATGTTCAAGAAGCCAACTCATACAAAAAAACATCAAAGAACTTATCGCCGGTACAGGATCCCCATTTTCAAGTGAAGGAATCAAATGAATACTTGGATCACTCGATAATCCCAGATACATTAAAATGTGAAATTCTTAAATCAGCTTGTGAAAGGAAAAAAAAAAAGCAACTGCTAGAGAAGGAAATTCATCTGAAAGACCATTGGATTTCTTCAATAGTTTTTCCCTTTGTCTCAGGGACCCAAATGGTAACAAATACTACAGTCAAGGCACATACAACTGCATATATGGTGAAGGTTCCTGACAAGAACAAAGGCAGCTTCTGGTTAACTAAAAAATAAAATAAAATAAAAATCCAAGGAAAATACATGCATTAATGCACACAAACCTCCAGAGCTCCAATCCAAAAGCATATTTGCTGTCAATGTAACCAACCAGGAAAACAACCAGTTGGCAAGTGTTGCCACACTTCCCGCGAGGCCTTTAATGTTTATTGGAAGAATCTGTGATATGCCATATTGAACACATTAACTTTGACTGCGACTTCAAATGCAACCAATAATGCACACTACTAATTCTATTTCCACAATTTGTGTTACATGCAACTGTTATAACCATACAAAAGAATTTTTTTTTCATGAAATACATGATCTGCAAAAAGATGTTAGTGACTTGTGCAGCATTGATTCATCTTCAAAATGGTAGCACATCATCTCTTGAGATTACTGTTTTACCCATAAGATTGTCACATGTATCATTGTTGCTGCATATTCCTATACTTTGGGAATAAAAGCCTAAAATGTAAAACCATAAAAATGGTACCTCAGACATTATAATCCATGGCATAGCTCCCATTCCAAGAGAGAATGCAATAACCATGGCCTGAAAGAATTGGAAGTTTAAGATGCAATAGTTAGGGAACAAGCAGTCAAAAACATCTTATTTTCATAATAAATTTACATGGATTTACATACCACGACTCCAACCAGCGACAAGGTGCTCAATATCCCATACAAGGAAGAAGTTTCTGATATACTAGCCTGGGATCAAATTTCAGAAGAAAAAAAAACATAAAAAAAGGTGGTAAATTGTTCAGAGAGGCTGTGGTACCCACACACATGAGCAGACACGTACATGATTATAATAAAACAGTGTATGATATGTATAGAGCAACAAAATAAAACATATTGTTACCTTTATGTAGAATGTGATTGCAACAACTAAGAGACTAAAAGACATTCCAGTTGCAGAGACCTGCAATACAATGAAAGATTTGGTCATTCTCTTTCTAATCCTCCAAACAAGTAGTCACACATGATTAAACATGATAGAAAAGTTCAGACTCACAATAAGGAGAAGCCGGCGACCAGATTTGTCTGCCAGCCACAAAGTTAGACTGGTGGCAAGAACCTGAATGACATGTATATATTTGTTAAGTTATGAATTGAGAATATTGGACAACAGAAAAAATAGTAGAAATCTTGTCTCAGCAGAACCTGAACAGCACCAACTCCAAATGTTGCCGCGTCACTTGAACTGATTCCTGTTTAATGTGTTGAAATGATGAGAAAAAAGGATAATTTTATTATATATAACAGATTGAAAACTGAAGCACAAACCAACCAAAAAACCATGCCTTTTTCCATGTGTAAGATCAATATCAATAACATGAGAAAATCCCAAGAAGAAATCAGAAAAATAAGCTAGGTTCTTTGTGATGACCCCATAAAAGAAAATTCCGATCATTAAGGTGACTATTAATTACCATACACTTGTAGGCTTCATTAACTGTTTTTTGAAAATTTAAATTAATCTCCTACAATCATTCTAATTCACTGTTTTTGACAGAAAAGAGTGTTATTGAAAGCCATAGAAACATGAGATATCAACTCTGGCCGAAATATTTCATGGTTCCCTAATATTGCTCCAGGTATATTACTTTAGATTATTAACAAGAAATCAGCATAGCTTACCAGCATTTCGAAAGATGGTACTGGAATAAAAAAGAACACCATTAATTCCAGAAAGCTGTTGCAAAATTAGCAGTCCAATTCCAATCTACAGGATATATGAGTTAGTAAAAAGTGGTTAGGCTCTAATAGTCATTGCCAATTTATTACGCAATTCAACTCCATAAAGCAGATGGATTTCTGAAACTAATGATTCTAGATAATAGATAAGGAATACCATTAAGGGAAGCCAATATCTTCTTTGTTTGAGGTCTGCAAATCGAACTGTAATTCTTGTGTTTGTTGAAGCAACAGCCCTCTGAATAAAATGACTCCCACATAAAAAGTCAATTTTAGGATACATTAAATGGTAAATAAAAATATAGGAAATATGAGGGTCATGCATTGGAACAAAACTGATGAATGCTTATTACCTTAATTTCATTCACTTCAACAGAAATATCAGTATCAAAGCCTCGGAGCACTTGCAAGGAAGTTTCAAATTCTTCTGTCATTCCCATTTTTGCCTATATTCAACAAAACAAATTCACTTTTAGAAACTGTCAACACATATTGGACGACACTCAAGAATACCAATTCATAAAGTTTACCAGCCATCTAGGAGACTCGGGAATGAAAAACAGGGCAGGTATCAATATTGTGCAGGGTAAAATTCCTGCAAGAGAGCAAGGACATAGAGGTCAACAAATGTAATTCTTTATTGTTCAGATGATTTGAAGCATTGCATGGGATTTAACCCTCCCAAGTCCCAACACTCCAAATTTGGACTAAATCTGAGAAATGTTCATATTGTGATATAATGACAACCGAGTTGACTAATATTCGAATTTGGACTTCAGATTTAACTACACCTCACAAAGTTGGCTCGCAAGATGAGAATTATCTAACCTTTATTATAAGGACTGCAATATTCATATCTCTAGAGTCTAGTCAATGTAGAGATCTCAACACCCCCCCTCACACGGAGCATGGACACATGTGGATGGCTCAATACCAACACCCTCTCATGCCTAGGAATATACATCTAGGGCATAGACAAAAATGGGTGGGCCATATAACAGAGATCTAAGATAGAATATGAAACCAACTTTAAATTTGAGCTTAGGGCCTAACTCAACCTCACAAAACTAGCTTGCAAGGTGAAGATTACCCAGACTCTATAAAGACTACATTAGTCATATACTCATATCTCTAGTTGATGTGTGACAATATCTAAAAATCTCCAAATTTAGTTTTATGACATTTGATAGTTACAGGAAACATAAATCCATTTTGGGTAATTTAATTACTGTGTTGCCTAGTCTTATAGTGTATTACCTATAATTGCAAGGATTCTCCATTCAACAAAAATCCCCAGCAGATATGCCAGCATAATTCCAATGGTGACAGAGAGCTATGCAGAAAAGAAAAAATAAAGATCACTAACCTAGGAAATGTTAATAACTGTTAAAATTTAGCATTAAATCATCAATGTCTTGGTGGTATCAACCAACCTGGTTAACTGAAACCAAACCCCCCCGCAAGTTTGGAGGTGATATCTCAGCTATGTACACAGGCACCTGTGAATTTGAAGTTTAAACACTCAATAATTGTGTCACACATAACTGAATTAAGCCCACATTAGCAAAAGCAAAAACATTTTAAAATTACCGTGTAAGATATTATTCCTACACCAAACCCTTCCAACAATCTTCCCATATAAAGAAAAGAAGAATCCTGAAAGATGAAAAACATGTCAACAAGACAAGCTCAGGATCATGACCAAATATATTTACTAAATAAGTGTGTGTTTGGATACACATTAAATCATCTAAAACCACATTAAAATACCAACTAATGTGATTTTGGGTAAATGAATAGAGGAAAATAAAATATTAAAATGATTCAAACTTACTTTTGCAAATGAGATAGCCAGCCAACCAATAATATTAGGAATGGATGCAATCATCAAAGACTGCAATTTCAGACAAGAAATTGTAACCCGTTGACCATTGAGTTAGTCTCATCCCTCAAACTCAAATATTGCAGTTAAAGGAAAAGCATACACATAGAAAAAAGAGAAAAAAAAGGGGTACCCCTTTGCGCCCTATGTACTCAGCAATCTGACCACTAGCAATTGCTCCAACCATGGCACCCACATTGGACAAAGAACCAAACAAAGAAAACTGCACAACAAAGTACAATGAAGTTGTGAAACACAAAAAACAAGAAACCAAAATGAAACAAATCAACACAAACTCAGTGATATAAGGTTGGTCTAATGGTGAGGGGAGAATGAAAGGGGGAGAGATCGCGAGTTCCATTCCTTCGCTAATTAAAAACTAACAATAGTGACAACTAACATTTGCCCATACAAAACTCATTCTCAAATTCTCATTCATGATTCAAAATACCTCAGAGACTGAGAGGCCTAGATCATTGATGATAGCAGATTGTGTAGGTGAGGTGTAACCAGCCTGTCATAAAATGATCAAAAATCATTTTTTTTTTTTAAGTTTCCCATATGTTTTTTGTCATTGACTTTGCAAGAAAAAGAGATTCTTACAGTGAAACCAAACTGAATTGGACCCAAAGCAACGATTAGAACACAAGCAAAGACAGAGATGGAGGAATCACGAATGGCCTGTGTGGAACCGAACACACTGGATTGTCTCCCACTCATACGATACCAACTTCCCGTGTGAAGAAATGGCTTCTTCAGATCCCTTCCCTCTTCATTGTCTTCCCTCAAACTCATTTTTTTTTTCTTTCTTTCTATGTATCTCTTCTTCTTCTTCTTCTGCTATGCTATGATTTGTTAATGTCAACCTCTTTCTTCACTCTAACACACATCTGCATAAGAGGGAAAGTGGATGACATGACATATTATAATGAATCACCCAATGAGTTGGCAATAAAACAAAGTTTGATTAGTATGCATCATGAGATACAGATTAGAGTGGATGTTCATAGGAATAAGAAAGAGAGATAATACCAAGATACTTTTTTCAACACATTTCTTTTATTTAGTATTTTTATAAGATGGTAAGAGGGTTTATAGAAAACTTTATAAAAAGATATAATATTGTTTTATTATTAATTAAAATTTATTAAAAATTATAAAGTTTAATGGATCTCATATTATATTTATCCATTCATAATTTTGTGATTTTTGATATTTTAGACAAAAATAAAGAATGTAGTAAAAAAAATATTATTACAATTACCACTCTTCTTAAAAATAATATTATTAAAAATATGTGTTAAGAGACCGCAAGTAACACTCTTACAAAAAAAAAAATACCACCTAGTATTATTACAATTAAAAATATTGCAATGCTAATATAACGGCTTAAATGACTTTTCTATTGATTGAGAGACAATAAGCTTATGGCCTTACAAGTCTCATCGAAAGATATAGATAATTTTATCTGATCAAAATAGAAATTAACAACTAGCAATATGAGAATGAAAAGTGATACTCGTACACAAATTTATAAAATATTATATTTTGTATTTATCTTTTTCATTTATCTTATTATCTATTATAATTTATTTTTTTTCTTTTTTCTTTTCTCTTTCTCTCTTAATTGTATATTTTATTGTGCATTTTGTTGTATAAGTATAATTTTTCAATGATAAAACTTCTTTTCAAGTTTTACTCCTTATTTAAAGAGTGTTATTCATATTTTTACAGTTTCTAAACTTTTTTTTTTAATTTCACCTCTTAATAAATCTCATCTATATTTTTTATTTTTTTAATAAATTTTAATGGATGATAAAAATATTGTAAATAAACGTGTTAGAAAATCTATTGTTATTAGTCTCTTACCATCTTTTACGAGTTCTTGTAAATAAATATATATACAAACCATAGACAATCCAATTCAACTTTTACTAGTTAAAACTTAGTACTACATTACTTCATCGTTATCTGTCTTCTAGATGTTCAACATTCACTATGAGATGGAGACACGTAAGCAACTCATGCTGCACCCATATCATCGATCGATGCTTTCTAAAAAATAGTCAAAATAGAGGTAAATGATAAATTATTATGCGATCCTTGTATTAATTAATTCATACTACTTTACAAGAGTTTTTGCCATTAGTTTTAGATACTTTTGGATATTTTTTAAGTAAGCTCCCTAACTTAAAAGTTAATGGTCAAGATCTTCTTAAAATAATCATTAATTAGTAATTACTACTTTGTAACAATATTGCAATTTCTTTAACAAACATTGTTTTTTTATTTAACATAAAAATATATTTCTTAGATAATAATTGAAGACGAATCTCTTTTGAAACAAAAAGATTGAAATAAGTATACATTTTCTCCCAATTCAAGTAAATGTTATTTCTCAGTTGTATTATTATTATGAATTACGAAATATCTATGATTATTAATTATATTTGATAAATTTTTAACCATATGGGTTTTTTTTTCCCTTTTTGACAATTCACTTAAGAGGCTTAACATTTTCTATCCTTCACAATAAATCTCTTACCAAATAGGAGAATTGGCTATAAGGATTATTATTGAGTTTGGCAATATTAAAATAAATAAATTATATTCTTAATACTTGAAAAAAAAATTGTTAAAAGAATTGTATTTGATATTTTAAGAATATAGAATATTAATTTTTGTTTTTAATTATTAAAAATTTGAACACTTGTTCTTCTACTTAGTTATATCACTTTTATCTTGAGAGACACCGTGACCAAACCAGAGGACAAAGGTAACGGATAATTGTAAAGAAAAATGTTATCAACATATTTTTTGACGCACTTTTTTAATATAAAAATTATTAAAAACAAAACATTATGAGTAAATTTTGTTAAATAAAAAAATGAGAATAATATAGTTTTTTAATTTATAATAAATTTTAATAAATAAAAAATATACTTAAGATGTATTAAAAATAAACTAATGAAATTATTGTTAGAAAATGTCTTACTATTTTGCCGAACACCGCTCTTGTTTTCGACTCCAAAGACTCAACGTTGGTGTTTTGGCTTCTACTGAATATCTCGTGCACCAATTCAACTAGCCAATCTTCGGTGGATTTTGAGAAAGAGACAAAGTTTTGATCAAATACAATTAAAGATGAACTAATAATTATGTTCTTATCACTTATTAGTGAACCCTAATAATTTGTCTTTACTCTTACTTGGATTGATTAGTGTTAGCAGAGAAATAGTTTTTTCTAAAGATTGTGATAAAGAGTAAAAAAAAGATTCTTTTTAAAAAAATTGTGATAAATTTTAATTGAAAATAATTTAAAATTAGGCAAAGTGTCCAATTTTTATTTGTTGTAAATGTTAGCTATCGGCAATTAAGGAAAACCGTATCTAATAATAATGAATGCGTACTTGCTTTCGTATCCGTTATTAGGGGATATATAGCAAAAAACTTCTAGATCCATGAGACATTTAAGGATAATATTTTTTCATTTTTATCTTTTATATTTTTAAAAAATTATTTTAATTTTTTATCTTTTTAAACTCACAAATTTTACTCATTACATATCTCAACTAATGTGGATCCCCTTCACCTTATTATCACTGTAGGACTAACCTAATGATAAAATTACTAAAGTCTAAGTTTTAAGTCTACCAAAAAAAGATTATTTGCTATTAATTTTATAAAGGAAAGAGACATCATATGTTGAGAAGAAGTTTATTTTTGTTGTTAAAAGAGACTTATTATATAATTATCACTTTGTAAAGTAAAATATTTTTCTTCAATTTTACTTTAGGGCTTATCGTCAGATCGACACTGCAGTGCTTTTCATGTCTAATCGATGGAAGAATCATTTTAAACCTTTTAAAAATTATAAAAGATCAAAATGAATAAAAAAACCAAATACATCGTTTGACCAAGATCTAAATAGTAAGCTAGGGGAATAATGACAATGGCTAATGTAACTAATAATTTTGTTGACGACAATTTTTTAAGTTAATTTGAAATATTTAAAAATCAAACTTAGATTGAAAACATTACTTAATACTTAAAAAAATAAATTTACGGACTTTTATATCTTCTTATAAATAATATCACATGGATCCTGTGTAATCACAACTATAATCGCTAATAATCATGTATGGGCCAAGACAATTCAACATGTGATCTACATCCCATTATTTTTAAATATAAGTTGCCAGCTTACATCCAATCCATTTGTAACTAGTGTATTTTTTTTATATTGAAAAATCCCGTCATTTGACTATGTTTTTTGGGATATTGGCACTTTGAAGATTCGGATTTGCTTATTGAGACATAGTAAACCCAGAAAAGTAAAATGAATGGCAAAATACATGAAGAAGAAATATACTTTATGATATCTTTACAACAAACTATACAGTAAAAGAGATAGAAATATAAAAGAAGAAATATTTCATAAATTTATTGATGTTATTTTTTTTATTCGTAAGAATTAAACAGGATATAAAGAAAATTTATAACACTCATATAATCTACCCAACTAATTGAACTAAATTCTCTTGATAGTTTATTGATGTTATGAAATGAAGTTAGAAAAATATATGAATTATTGAATTTAAGCACGATAATCTTTTATCTTGATGTTGTGCTTTTAGTGTAGAAGGTGACCTTCCATTATTGTATCTACAAGTACAAAGTGGTTGTGAAATATTTAGCATATGAATCACAAGGGATGCCACGTATTCACAGTTTAGCCAAATAAAATATTTATAAAATAATACAAGGCATGCCATACACTTTTTTTTTCTTTTTCAGGAGTGACATATTGATCAATCTATACATAAGAATCTTGGAATTACATGTACAGTGACACACCAAGGTCTGAAATACAGATGCTTCTGGACCTGCTGAGCATAATAAATAGACGGCCCAACAATCAAGTTTGTATATGAAAGCAAATATATAAAACAAATAGATAGACAGTTATTTAGACAAAGAGAAAAGGCTAATAAATAAAAATAACAATTTTACAAACTCTTCATTTTGTAGTACAGTAATAATATGTAGTCTTTTGGGGGCTGGAGATTCTTCATAGTAAGGATTTGAACACCTAATTTGCAGTAAATTGATAGTTTTGGTAGAAGAAGATCATATGCCACCAATAGTAGATAATGGGTATGTGTATACATGAAATTTGTAGTACTAATGGTTATGTATACATGAAATTTGTAGTATTAAAATATTTCTTTTAAAAAAATTAATGGATTAAAATGAAATCATTTTAATGGACATGTCACACTTTTTAAAAATAATCTCGCGTGTCCAATCTAAAAATCTGGCCAGAAGAACTTTTAGAAATACAATTTTTTTAACATTCTCAAAAATATTTGTCGGTATACAAAAGAATATTTTGGAAATGTTAAAAATAAAATTATATTATCTAAAGTAATTTCCAAAATTATATTATCTATAGGTGATCTAAACTCTTCTAAGTTCTATCCAACAATTAATTTGTCTAAGTCTCATGACTTTACTCTCACCAAGTCCCTATCAAGTCTATCGTTCCTATGATCGAATTCATACCTTTTAATCATGATACCTTTCATAGGCTTCTCTTTTATTCTCACACATTCTCACTATTTCTTTCTCATCATCCCTTTAAACTTTCACTCTTCACAATCACACTCCTATCTTGTATGTTCGGGGTGATATTCCTTTGCTCTTGCTGCTTGTCTTTGGGAGAGAGATTCTTGTAAATACTTTAATAACGAAACTTGTGAAAATTAAGCCAATAATTAATTGACATACTATAATTTTAAATATAACACAATCATGTGTCAAAAATGTTTAAATAATTATATAATGTAAAGTATTTATGTACAACTATTTATTGGCTTAACCTTCACATAATTTAGTCTACACAGCTTTTGTGAAACCATATCTATATCTCATGCTTAGGATGTTGCTGCAAAAGGAGTTTGTGCTTGGGGTGCTGCAGATGGTGCCTCAGATGCTGCATTTGTTGGTACTCCTATACGGGTGTTACTGACGGTGAACTTTTTGGTGCCAATTCTAGTGCCTCCGGAAGATTATCCTCTTCGTTGTAATCAGGTAAATCTTTCAGTGCCCCAAATGGTGAACTTCCACCATTGGCAATATTACTAATTTTGTGACAACAATAAACATAATTAATTTTTCAATAATCATGTATTTTAATCTTCTAAAAACATACCAATGTAACATTACTTTTTTTATTTAGAAATATTTTAAATTATTTTTATCATCACAATTTCCTATAAAACTAATGGTGTTATCAAGTTAGTTTGAAAAATATAAAATTAATGACATTAATTCATTATCATTCGTGAATGTTTTTAACTGAGATAAAAACATTTTATAGAAGGACAAAGAACAAGTTCAGGATTCCGTTTGGACCCTCTCAAAAGTACGGTGGGAGGAAAAAATATACTAAAATTACTTATCCAAAAGTACGTTTGACAGCCTCCAATGGTAATCCAACACATGGTTAAATTCTTTATGAACTGTTTGTATTATTTTCCAAACAAAATTGGAGTTTTGCCTAGGTGATCTGCATAATTTTTTAATGCAAACGTTTATTCTTTAGATTGGATTACCAAAATGAAATTCCAATAATCATTAAAAAGTAGTGCAACTAGCACATAAGGAATTACATCTAAGTTTTTTTTTCTTTATAAAAAGGCACAATATGGATAATGTAATAGCAAGTTTGGATTATAAATAAGTTAAATCAAGCATGTGATTAGTCATGAGAAACTTGATCGTGGTTATGAAATGTAAAAGAAGAGAAGAATAGGGCACATGGTCTTACCAGGCTTCTTGAACCCAATCATCCAAAGATCCTCCACCCAAGGCATCCTCAGCAACCTTTTCGGCAGAACCATCTGTTATAGCCTTCTCAGCCCCAAATATTGTATCTTCAGAGAGACCTGCTTTGCTTGCTTCGTCTTTTGCTTGGTCTATTACACTTTTCCATGGATCTTCCTGACACAAAACTTAATGAAATGGTACAACCACCACCAATGCAAATACCAAAGCTAATGATATCTTTGTCATGTCCTTATTGCTTCCTAAGAATCAAGAATTCAATAAACACCTTCACAACAATAACTAATAACATTTAAAAATAATAAAAGTCCAATATCTTTAGAAATACCCTACGCAATTTTGAATGGTGGCTAATGACATCAATGTTCAACGAATAATTGTTAATGGTGTTAATCTTTTACAAAATTTCACTGTAAATAACATTAAAATTTGATAAAAATTAAAGATTTTATTCGATAAAATTAACTCAAAAGTTAAATGAAAATTCAAAAGTTAGTTGGTAGTTGAAAATTGAAATCTAGTAATTGAAAGTTTTTAAGATAACTTACTAAATTATTTCGGTAAAATTAGTGGGTAAAATACTAGAAATTACTATAAAAAACAATACTTTAAGTATTATTTTAAAAAATACTAAAAATTACTATAAAAAATCAAAAACTAATTATAAAAACTTATTTATCAAGTAATTAAACAAATTTTTTAACTAGTTAAAAAATTAAAAATTAATTAAAATAACTTACTAAACATAGCTAAAGTAATATTATTTCCAGATGTTTATTTCTGTGATTTTTTAAAGAGGTTTTTGTGATTTATTATATTAAAGACGGTGTATTTGTCTTACATTATCAATTATTAATTTCTCTACTGTCGATTTCTTCCCGTTACATGTTGGGGGCTTGTTTCTTAATATTTGTTTTTTCTAAAAAATAAAAAAATCTTTTAATTTACTCTTTGAATCGTATTCCCCTAAATATCTTTAAAACGTACCTTCTATACTTTTCGAATTGGCTAATAGCTTTAAGAAGTAATAGGACAATTGCTAGTGACTTCGTGCTTCATTATTTGTTTTTAAAAAAATATCAAGCAAAGGGGAAATTGCTGAACGAAAAAATAATATTTCACATCTATATTTCAATAATTTATTTTTACTGCATTTCAATAAAATTTATGAAGTGAATAATGTGGTGTCTATTATTTCTATATGAAATAAGAAGTAAGAATATAGAGAACAGTGAAGAGGATGAGAGATAAGGAAAGAGAGATAAAAAAAAAACTTTGTATTTTAGTTTTACTTAATTTTTTATATATTTAATATTTATAAATTCCTGTATATACTATATAATCTTTGATATATATGTTTAATCTATAAATAATAACATGAGGTACTATTATTTACTAAACACCTATTAGTAAATATTAGAAAATACCAATGTGTCTTTGGATTGAGTAGAACATATAAATAAAATTTTAAATTTAAGTCTTATAAATAAAAAAATAAATATGGTTGAAATAAGTTTTAGATAATTTTATTAAAAATGATCAAATTTAAGTCCGGACATATTTTATAACAATATTATGCTAAAAAAAATTATAAGGAAATAACTCCATCTTTTAATATTATTTATTCATATATTAAAATCAAGATTTAATTGTAAATTTTACCATCAAATTTTCATTATTTTATGAATTTTACCATTAAAGACAATAAAGAACTACAACTTTAACAACACACGTCTAATCATTAAGATGAAATTTACATTTTTAATCTCAAGCATGAACTCTCTACTATTAAATCCAGATTTATTAATCCTCAACATAGGGAGAAAGAAACACACGCAGCCACAACAACAATAAGCATCATTGGAACAAACACTTAAAAATCGAACAAAAAAGGGAACTAACTAGTGTTTGCCCAGCCACGACAGCAACTTCACGAAGGCTTACGTGACGGTGGTGGCATTTACAATGATGGCAGCACAACTTTGATGGCGAGCTGGTGACAGAGGACTCCTACACGGGGAACAAGGCACGATGACCTAGTGATGGAGAAAGCTTGCGACGACGAGCCGGTGACGGAGGACTCCTAGACGGTGAACTGGGCACGACAGGGCCTTCGATATGACGAATTGGGCGCGACTGTAGAGTGAGTGAGGTGAGAGTGAAGATAGAGTGAAAAATGGGAGTGACTAAAACAATGCTCAAGTTACTTCGTTTTGTTGTGGGTTATTTTAAATTTCCGGCGGACCCATATTCTGTCAGAAATTCCACTGGTAATTTATGACAGAATCAAATCCATGGGCCAAAATTGGTTGGCAATAAAGGTTTTTCGACAGAATATCTAACTATCGGTAAATTTCGTCGGTAAGGTCAACATTTCTGACGGACGATAATCCGTCACAAAATTCTATCAGTAATGATTCCGTGTGAAAAATTTGGTCAGAAATTGCGATTTTTCTTGTAGTACACCCAAGTTTTATTTTTGTAAATTTTATCATCTAACTTTTAGAATTTTGTGGATTTTATCACTTCAGTTTTTTTCATGAATTTTACTATTCAACTTTCAATGTTTTACAAATTTTATTATTCAAATTTGTTATTTTTATGTATTTTATCATCTTATTGATTACAAAATGATGTAAAAAATCATTTTTTAAAAATTTTTGTACATTGGTTGTGCTTATAACTAATGTAGAAAAGTGATTTTCTACACTAGTTGTGGTTATATTCCATGTAAAAAATCTTTTTTTCCAATCAATATCAAAAGTTAAAATCATCCATCTTTAATAAATAATTTTTAAAAATACATAATTTAGTAAAAAAAATCCGTCAACGATAGTAAAATAGGTAAAAAAATGTAAATTTAAATAGTAAAATTACCTAATTAAAATTTAAGTAATAAAATTTATAAAATAATAAAATTAGTAATTAAACCTAAAGTCAATAAGAAGCGTTGGTCCGGTTTCCTGAAAAGCCTTTTGGGAATAATGTTACAAACTCCACGCGGTCGAATAGAAGCTTGAAAAGTGTCAGTGTTCTGTTATGCACATGGGCTATGGACATGGGTTATGTGAGTTTGTTAATTATCTTTTTGTGGTCTTCAATGTTATGATAATCTTATTCTAATATTAAGAAATTTTAAAAAATCCACATATTTATATTTTTTTTATTAGAACTTAATTATTATTTAAATAAAATAATTAATTCATTTTTTAGTTTTTATGTATACAAATAATAAATATGAATAATTAAAGAAAATTTTAAATATCAATTAAAAAAATTGATTGAGATTTTTTTTCTAGAACCTTCCACACCTACCTGCATAAACCTTTCTCTCTTTTCTCTAGAACCTTCTCCTCCAACTCCTTCCTCAAACTTCCAATGCCACCCCTTCCCATCATCTCTTCACTTTCCTTAAACTTCTCATTGAGCCAGCCCACTCGTCTTCCAACACCGTCGCATTTTCTCATCGCGCCACCACCCAACCCAGACCCCAACACCAATCACGTGCAACACCACCCATCACCTCACCACCCGATTCACGATACCGACATGTGCAATCCAAGATGTTCAAAATTGGTTAAAATGACATCGTTAGAGTCATGGTCACTATTCATATTCTGTTCACTCTCATTATTGGTACTCTTTAATTTGATTTGTATTTTATTTTGAAGTGAGATTACATTGGGTGATTTGATTTGTTTGGAAAAAATGCAAATTTTTTCATCTATTGAATCTAGTTTGTAGGAACTATTCATCTTCTTCCTTTGCTTCATCACTTTATTGTTCCTGGGATTGGGGAATACAAATTCTGACTATAATGGTTTTTTTTTTATTGATAAGAAACAATTCCTTATATAAGAAATGCACTCATTATGTCCCGTCACTTTGCTCCGGTGCCAAAGAACTCAAAAGAAATTATTCCTTAGGCTAAGAAACCAACAAAATACCTCTCCTTAGAAATATTTTTAGTTGACGAAAATGTCATAAATAATAAAAAAATAATATTTTTTATTAATAAATATTAATTATTAGTATTGTTATTTTTTTGAAAATGATTTGAACACAACACCAAGATAATTTATAATAATCACACCTTACTCAATCAAACCAAAGTTAGACTACTTGATATTGCATTACTATAAATTCAATATTGAAAAAAAGAAAACGGACAATTTTTAATACGTTCTTTTTAACCGGCTTTCTAGTTTCAAGCATTTTTCTCTCTCTTCTTTTTTTTAATGTGTGCAATAATTTTTCTTCCTCAGTTGACCCAGTCTTCGGCTTTGTCTTTACTCGTTTGGTGCATCTGCAAGGCAAATTCTATTTTCATTTATTTTAACTCATAATGAATTAATGATCAAACATTGTGGTCGCAGCATTTCCTCAATCTAGATTCTACAGACATACAAACAATTCCTTATTTGGTCAAGGCGTGAAAGCTTACAAACTTTAAGTTATTTATTGACTAGAATGAAAATTAACCAAAAAGCTTACGCGTTTATTGTAGAAACATAGGTAAACGCCCAAATGGCCAAAATATGTTAGGATTTGATTCAAGAAAAATCTGATAATTTACTGGAAATTAAGTAAATTCGAAAAATCATTTCATCTATAGTAAGTATTCAGTGCCAATTTTTTTCCTTCTATTTTTTCATTGGAGACGACGTTTTATCATTATTTTTTTATGCAAAACTGTTTGACTGCGTTTGCCTAGCCGAACACATACCCAGACCTGGGAACTCCCTTAGTCCCTTTCCCCCTTTTTTATTTCTGTATTTTTCATAAACTTTTTACTAGGAAGCTTGGACTTTTCTTCTAATGGTTGATCTCACGCTTTTATTTAACGTTGATGTTTGACTGGACCCAGATCCTTTTCTTTTGATTATTCATCATTGTCTAATTCGACCAATCACATTTGTGTTTGGGTTTTAGGTTTTAGACCAATCACAGTTGTTTGGGAAGGTTAAAATTCTTTAGGAAAAGAAATTGTTATTTATCAATAAATTGTAAAACAAATCTTAACAATTTACAATTACAAGAAAAAAAGAAGAAAAAATGTAGGATATAATAAATGGTATAATGATAAAAAGGTAAAAACAAAAGGGTAGCCGTATAAATTATTGTATGATTTTTTGTAATGAGTTTTTATAATACATCTAATAGCTAAAGTTAAGGTTATGATGGTTTAAGTTGAGCGGTATTAAGTATTTTAATCAAGATTTCAGAGGAATTTTGTCATAAAAAAATGTATTTGACCACCAAATATATGTGAATCAATTGAGTGAGATTATTTTAATTTAATTAATCATCTTGAATTCAAATAAACTGTATTAAGTATCTGGAGAAATTTTTTTGTCACTCATGTAAACAAGATTAACTAAAGTGAAAGATATATATGATCTATACAATAAAAAAGACATGTTTAAAATATATTTTTTTATTAAAAGTCATCAGCAAGTTTCTTTTAATAAAAATTAGTCGGAGTAAATATTTGATTACTAATGGTAAACCAAACACTTCTAAGAAAAACTGTCTATTGCCTTCCGTTCAGACTTCACTATCAGTCTTGTACACGAGACAAGAGTCAACAAAAACCAGCCAAGCCTGAGAGAAAATTCTCAGGGCAATAAAGGAAATTTCTAACCAAAACATACACTTTTTCATGTGCTCTGTTGGTCATGGCTTAATGGATAGTTATCAAAATTTTCTTCGTTGAGAAATAGGATATGGTCAGTCAGTAGGAAAAGCTTTGGAAACTACCCTTGTCATAAGGTATAAATTAATGAGAAAATGACATAAGAGGAAAAATCCAAAGGATACCATTTTCTATTTAAGTGCTTAAATGCAAAATGTCTCAATTATTAATTATGTATATATCTGCTGCTGTAAAATAAAATGTGTGTTTCTTTTAACGTGTGTGGCAGCTCAAGATATAAGTTGAGTTCAGAAGCATACTCATGAGCTCCTTAACCTTTCTTCTTCTCTCTGTTGCTCCTGCCATGTGCTGTCTCTGAGTTCAAACTCTACAGTTAAGATGTCCAGTAACAATGCAACAGCTTTGGAGATTCCAATTCTAAGCTACTGTAAAGTTAAGGTACCATCAAAATATCTCTGTTGTTTTGGTTATCATGAATGCCAATATCACTAACAAGTTTTAATTTCTAAGCAAAGGGTGTCTCTCAGTTATCAAATTTAGGACCGACAATCTTAAATAGCCATCTGATAATCCTAAATTGTTTCTAGGAACTGAGTTTCAGACAAAACTTAGTATGCTTGGGTAAGTTTATCCATAAATACTTTTAGAAAAAGAAAATAAGAAAAAAAAGAGTTTTTCTCTTAACTCAAATTAACTTATGGATAAGCTATATTAGATTAGGAAGAAACTCATTTAATTTTTTTTCTTATTTTTTTATTTATTTTAGAAGTGATTTTGGATAAATTTAACCAAACAGACTCCTAAACACAGTTCCATAAGTACTTTTAGGGCTATTCTTCATTCAGAATTAGAGTTTCACTTTGTTAATCTATGTTAACCTTTAATAGAAATCTTTATTATACAAATTACCAAGGTGAAACTTCAATTGTGATGGAAAAACAACTGCAAAAACCCCTTTGATGCATCTAAGTTCTGTCCTTGAATTCCAAGACTGAAAATGACCAATAGAAGAAAAAAAAAACTCAGCATTTTAGACAATTTGTATTGAATAGCAAAATTTTCATTACCTGATAATCTGATTGTAGAAACACCATAGTGTTCAATTACTAATAATAATGTTATTTATATATATATATATATATTAGATGTTGAATAAGTGCAGCTAAAATAGTTGATGAGTTAATATTATTTACTGAGAAACAGCCATAAGAGATGAAATTATGTAAAACATACGTATACATCACCATTATGTGATTATAACTCATTCATATTTTCATTTCCGCAGGTACGCGGTGCAGTATGCTTGGAGCTTCATAGACTCATTGATAGAATTTCGCATGTAATTTTAGCCATCGAATCTGCTCGACCAAATAGTACGTTAGCGGTGCAGGTGTTGTGCTCATTAAACTTCACTTTGGCTAAAGCCAAGTCAGTTATCAGACATTGTTCCAAGTGCAGTAAACTCTACCTGGTATCCTTTTGAACTTGAAACCTTGACTCTGATACTGAAAGATCAATTTTAACTTAATCTGATATATATAAATTGTCTGCTATAACCTTTGAATATTTCTTAATTAGTATTATTTTCCATACTAGAAAATGTTGTTTTGAAATAACTAACTTAATTTGCAAACTGGTTAGGCAATCACATCGCACAAGATACTTTCAAGATGTCAAAAAGTAAGAAATGCATTTGAATTTTATTTGGCTCAGATTCAAAATGCGGTTCAAACTCCATTGGCTGATGAGGTTGGTTATACTTTTTAATTAGCCTTTTACACCATTTGGAATATGTTATATGTTTATAGCTTCTTAGTATTTATTTTGGCCATATATTGCACTTGTTTGTATTTTCATGACTTGTGATTTGTGCAACTTGATAATATTTGAGCTTGGAATTGTCCTACAGATATCTGCAATACTACATGACCTTAGGGATACAGAATTTTCCCTGGAATTTGCAGAAGACGAGGCTAGGAAAGTACTACTTTCACTGCTTGAGAAGAATTTTCCAGATGCAGCTTCTATACAAAAGGAAGAACTTGAAGCTATTCAAATTGCAACTTCTAGATTGGAGATCAAATCCCCGTTTTCTCTCTTAGTAGAGAAAGCAACCCTTAAGAAGCAACTTGAAGAAGTCAGTGAAAAAAACCTAAAGGAGAAGGAGCTTCTACAATACCTTTTGTATCTCTTGGTCAAACATGGGAAATCCATTTGTCAGTTTCAAAATGGAAGCCACTCCCCGAAACATGAATGTCATGACCAGTCCTTTGAGAATGAGTTGGTTGTGGATGAATCAAGTCAATCACTCTCTTAAACCAAAAGTTGGAGATTTATGATTGTTTAGCACTTGAGGTTGTTTTGTTCGTACTATATTACTGTCTAGTGTCCACAGAAGGTGATTTGTGACTTAAAACAAACATTTCTATTTTATTCATTTGATAGGACCCCGAATTTTTTTATTTTTTTTTAGCATAGGACCTGGACACCCTCTATCTCAATGTGTATATAAAGGAAAAAAATATATAAAACGTAGAATCTAATCAAATCAATTTTATTTAATAAAATCAATTTTATTCAATAAAATCATAAGTAAATTCACATAGAAAAAAAGTTCACATTGATTTCACTGTTGTCAAATAAAACTTTTCAAAAACATTTTCGGTTCACAATAACATGCTCGGAACATCATGCAATTAAAACAAAAATTCATGTCCCAATGTCACATTCTAGTAGAACATTGAGTTCCGATATCCTTTAGCACGAGATTCCTTAAAGCAATCCACCTAATCATTTGCTCCCATGAACACAAGGTTCGAGATCATCAGAATATCTAAACACAAACAACACATAAGGACTCAGGGAATGAGTTATCATATTTTTAAATAAAATACGGATAAACAAAGACATAAGCAAAATACATTATGAAAATATTTATTGTAGAACTCAACTTAATACAATCTACGTCACTTCACCACTTTATTATTTAAAATTCATTTTTCAATCACCAATCACATTACACATAAATCACACACTTGACACAAAACATAATCAACACTCACCAATTTCATAATAAACAAATCATAAGTGTTATGCAACAATTATACTAAGATTCAAGCCATGCAATGTGGTACAATGTTAGTAAAAAATAACATCAGAGCGCCTAGGAGTATATAACAAAACACGTCATACAATGAATATGTCAGGTCATTCTTAGTAAGTGAAATTATAATTATAAGGTGATAAGTCAATGTCACTCTGTTTTGTGAGAATGCTCCAACCGTATTAGATCAACATAGACTTAAAGGGGCACTCAAACTGAGTGTATTTTACTCCCAAGGCCTAAACTCTGAAAAATCCGTTAGAGTCTCACCTTCCTAATTCATGTTTAATTCCTAAAACAACTTTTACACGTAGAGACTGCTCATGAATTATATAATACTCACGACCTCACACTTGTTTTCAAACACGTTTAACACATTGCGCTACAATTTAACACATCAGGTTCTTAACTTAGAACTCTACACTTTCCTTTTAACACCTTTCGCATAATCACTTTTCTCAAGATAAACACTAGTCAAATTATTGTATAATTCACAACACAAGTAATATCACATAAAGAATTGACCAAACACTTATTCACAACTATATCTCATGTTCAGAATTCGACATCTCACAATGTCACAATCTACTATCACATGTTCACATGTATCTTACAAATTAACACATGCTCAACTTGCTACTTATATTCAATCTCAATCACAATTTCATAATTTCAACACGACTTGCAATTACGCCTCATGAATCACATACACATCACATAGTAGTAATATTTATATGGTACAAAACACACACACATTTATATATCATACAATAACAACTGTAACACCTTATTTTTCGTAAAATAAATAAAAAGAGTTTTAGAAAAAAATAATGATATTTTTGTAATTAAATAAATGACGAAAAAATGGTTCTATTAAATAAAATAATAATTTTTTAAAAGAAGTTAAATATAGTTCCGTTTTTATAAAGTAAAGAGAGTTAAATAAATGATTGGAATGGGAGAGGAGATGGAGAGGGAGAAATAAAAATTAAAAACTCTAACTTTTAAGATAGTTCTACAAAAATCATCTTGGAATGACAACGATTCTAAGATGATTTTCGTCAAACCATATTCATTAATCAATCTCTTATTTATAAAATTGTTACCGCATTATATTCTAAGACGGTTTCGCATAACCATCTTAAAATGTGTGCCGTAAAAAATAAATATTTTAGTAACGTATGTGACGATGAGTATGCTTGTGAGACTATTAACTATCACAATCTCACATGTCTTTGATTGTCACATATAAAAAAGTTTACACAAAAATCTCACATCTACAAATTTTTTTGTAGATCAAGCAAGAGTGCAGATTGCAGATGTTTTAAACTTCAACTTAGTTGAACACTATTGTACTGTATTAAATTCCTGAGTATAAAATAAAAAAACTTCAACCTTTGTTGTTGGGCTTGAGCACATTACAAGCACTTTGGGCTTTGTAGTTGCAGACTTTCATTTCATTTGATCATTTCCTTCTCCGTCTCCGTCTGGAGAGGACTGAGTATCACTGTATCAGTGTGAGTGAGCCTCCCATAAACCTAAAACCCTAAATCACACTACCATGAGCTGGAGAACCCTAGCTTCCACTTCAAGACACACTTTCAAGAGACTCAATGCAATCCTACGATCCCCTTCCACCACCATCCCTTCTTCACGCGCCTCCTCCTCACTCTTCCTCCACGTGCCGTTCTCCACCACCACCCTACATTCCCTGCCACAACCCACCAACGCCCTCATCGACCCTAAACTCCTCGCTCCGCAAAACGACGCCGTCAACAACAACGACGACGAAACCACGAACGAGTTCTTATCTCGATTCGTGTGGATAATGCGGAAGAAGGTGAAGGAAGCGTACCCTGACTCCGACAAGCCCACCGTCGACGGCATGCTCGTCGCCATCGTCGAGATGGTCGTCTCGGAGATGGAAAAGGGTAGCATCGGAACGACGTCGTCGTTGTTTTGTTCTGCTGATTTCAGCGAGGATTTGTGGAGAACGGTGTGGGAGGTGAGCAGTCTGGTGCTGGAGGACATGAACAAGGAGATAAAAAAAGAGAAAATGAAGAGCTTCTTGCAGTGCGAGGAGGTTAAGGAGATGTGTAGATTCGCCGGAGAAGTCGGCATTCGGGGCGATTTGCTCAGGGAGCTTAGGTTCAAGTGGGCACGTGAGAAGATGGAGGAACATGAATTCTATGAGGGTTTGGAGAGATTGAGAGAAGAGGCACGAAGTGAGGGCAATGGAATTGGTGTTATTACTGAGAAGAAGGAGAAGGTGAAAGAGAAGGTTGTTGTTGGACTTCCCAAGAGGAGAGGGAACATAAGGTACAAGATCTATGGGCTTGATCTCTCGGATTCCAAGTGGGCACAAGTGGCTGATAGGATACATGAGGCCGAGCAGGTGTTTTGGCCGCAGGAGCCGAAGCCAATTACCGGGAAAGCAAAGATTGTTATCGCCAAGATTCTGTCCTCGAAGGAGGAGGATGACGATGGTTTGCAAAGCCTGTTGGCTGAGTGGGTGGAGCTTGTGCAACCTAGCAGGGTGGAATGGATGGATTTGCTCGACAAATTGAAAGAGCAGAATCATGGTTTGTACTTGAAGGTATGTCTGGCAATGGTTTGATCTTTGTTGTCATTTGAGACTATTATGTTGTGTGTTACTTATTTTGTCACTACTTATTTTATGGTTATGTGCTTATATGAATTACTACTACTTATTTAAGAACATGGATGATCCAAAGAATATAATTTCATATGCTACTCGTGAAAATTGTAGGAAGTTTCATGTCGTACATTTTTTTTTGAAGTGAATTACCGTGATTCAATATGGGATGACAATAGTTATTTGGATTTTGGGTTTAATTTTTGTCGAATCCTTTGCTTATAGGTGGCTGAAATGGTATTGGCTGAAGATTCTTTCCAAACAAATGTATCTGACTACTCTAGGCTTATTGATATCTATGCTAAAGAGAACCGCTTTGATGATGTTGAGAGAATGTTAAAGAAACTGAATGAAAATGGTCTACAAGTAGATGCTTCAATAGCCAGTACTTTGGTCCTCATGTACTGCAAGGGAGGCAATCTTGCACGTGCAACTGAAGCATTTGGAGTCTTGACAAGCCTGGGCTTCCAACCAGATGCACATGTCTACAACTCAATGATCATGACATTTGTGAATAATGGCCAGCCTAAGTTGGGCGAGAAATTGATGAGGGACATGGATGATAGACTTATTACAATCACAAAGGACATATACATGGCATTGCTCCGTTCTTATTCTCAACTTGGTGATGTTGCAAGCGCTGAACGAATTTCAACAACTATGCAATTTGCAGGAATCCAGCAGAGTACGGATAAGGAGACATGCACCCTGCTTGTTGAGGCATATGCACTTGCCAGTAACCCTGATCAGGCAAGAAGCCATTTTGACTGCATGATAAAATCTGGGCATCAGCCTGATGATAGGTGCACTGCTAGCATGATTTTGGCTTACGAGAAGAAAAACGACTTGGACAATGCTTTAAATCTTCTTTTGGAGTTAGAAAAGGATGGGTTTGAGCCTGGGGTTGCCACTTATTCTGTTCTTGTGGACTGGTTGGGTAAGTTGCAGCTTGTTGATGAGGCTGAGCAGCTTTTAGGCAAAATAGCTCTGCTGGGTGAGGCTCCTCCCTTTAAGCTTCAAGTAAGTCTTTGTGATATGTATGCAAGGGCTGGAAATGAGAAAAAAGCCCTTCAAAGTCTAGGCGTTCTGGAAGCTAGGAAGGATGAATTAGGTCAAGCTGAGTTTGAGAGAATTATAAGTGGCCTTATTGATGGTGGGTTTCAGAAGGATGCACAAAGAATATGTCAGATCATGGAGGCACAGGGTTTTGATGCATCAAGGGTTAAGTTTAAACTTTCGAAACCTGTCTCCAGAGCACCGAGTTTGAGATAGTTTAGTGGTCATGAGTAGGGCCATTTTAGTCTTTCTCTGCCAAGTGACCAACAAATACGCTGCCTTATTAAGGAAGCATGGTCTGCTGGATTTATCATACCATGTAACAAATAAGGATGAGTTTATGCTTGTCAGTTTTTCAGTTGTACTGTGTTTATGAATTTTTCCTTTGTCACAGTTTTACCAGTGCGCAGATTACTGATTTACATCTCTTATTTTTTTTCTTTCTTTTGAACTTTATCGTTTGTATATACAAATATCTTTTGTGGCATGTTCATGGCATTTTCTTTTTCATATATACAATATTTTTGTGGTGTGTTTGTCACTTCTGTTTGATTTGTTCTGATTTTACCCAGTCCTTGTATGCGTAGGATCAGTTGCATTTATAGTGTCTGAAAACATTTTCTAACCTATATATCAGTCTATGGATTGCAAGTAGTATTCTATATGCTCAAACAAACTATAATAATGGCTATGTTCAGCATCATTTGAGGTATTATTAAATTGCATGCCATGTCAAATTTTTACTTACTAGTAGTAAGTTTACTGTACAGTACATGGGCATTTTAAATTTAAATGAATTTTATAAATGAAGTGAATAATAGATATTTTCATTATTAATATTGAATATTTATTTTATTAAGTGAGAATAAATTAAATTGACATGGCTTTTAAAAAAATCCCATGTATGTGCCTTCATATGATGTGTTAGAATTTAAAAATTAAAATCAAAGTAGGATTGATGAAGATTATTACGATTTTGAAATCTAGTTTATCTAACAAAGTTTATACCACACGGCTGGTATCTCAGTGGCAGTGCCCTGAAGGCAAAAGAATAGCTTGCTATCATCGTTTACCTCGCGAGTTGTGTTATGATTATCTTGTTTCTGAATTATTTTCTTAAAGGAGGATATGAAGAAAGGCACTTTTCGGTTGCTTTTTACATGGAGTCGCTGAACCATGAAATCAGTTCCTAATAAGTGAATGAATGACTAAAAACCAAGAACTCCCTAACCTTTATCAAGGTAAAACACATACTGGAATTCCTTAAGCGAGAGGCAAGAGAAATTTCTTTCCTCGATGGTGACAATATTTGTTATTTGAACGGGTGACAAACGTTTGATTAGAACAATAATTAGTTATGGAAAGACACAAAAGAGAACTTCTCAAGGGGAATCAATGTGAAATGTTCCATAAGAAGCAATAAGAATTTGCTAGCTAAAGTCTACAGAATGCCCCATTATACATCCAAGGTATAAACACTTAAATTCTATGCATATTTAAGAGTCTTACTACCATTGCAACATGCAGAATTGCATTCAACCAGAACACCACAAAAATATCATCCTCTTCCCCTCTTTAGTAATCAAACATCATTAACCATCCATGGCACATAGAAGTAAGTCATTTCGTTTTAGGATCCCATGGCTATCAGTACCATCTGAATCATTCGCTCGTCGGACAAAAGAAAGACCAAGATCTCCACCCCACTCAGACACAAGTGTGCCAATTCATAGACCATCTAAGCCTTCTTTGGTAGTTCCTTCAGAGTTATCTCCTCCTAGTCCCACCAAAACTGAAGAAGCCCCAAGAGCTGAACCTCAAAAAGAGTCACTACCTCATCCAACACAACCACTAACATCTTCATTCAGCACTGAGTCTCCAGTGAAGGTTCAACCTCAGCCAAAACCACTTTCTCCGCAGCCGCCACTTCAACCTTCATCTCATGCAGACTCTCCATCTCAGGTTCATATTGCACCCTCATCCCCCAAAACTCATTTGGCCTCAGGTAGTGGAGTCATGAAGGTGCCAAAGCTTGTTGCTGAAGAAACCAATCCTCTTGCATCATCTTCCTCTGAGCAAGAAAAGGAAAAGATGGTCTTGTCTGAACCAAAACAACAAGAAGCCGAGCCAAAGGTAGAATCACCATTGAGAACAATCACCAAATCACCAGAAACCTCTTTTCAACCCGAGAGGATGTCAACACGGCCTGAAGACACTAAAGAACAAGTTCCTTCTGTGCCCTCTTTATCCTCAGTTTCAAAAACTGAACCAATCACTCATCCATCATCTCCTTTGGCCTCAAAGGACATCAAAACCGAAGAAACCACTCCTGAAGAGGAAAAAGAGAAGATGGCAGTGCTAGTTCCACAAGAAGAAAAACGAAAGATGAAGTCACCTTTGAAAACCATTCCCAAGTCACCGGAGATCTCTTCTCAACCTGAGAATCTGTCCACACAGCCAACAACAATTGAGCAAAGATCAACACCACCAAAAAGCAAGTCCCTTCAACCTGAAGAAAAGGAGAAAGTGGTGCATGAAACCACCAAGGCACGAGGAAAAGGCAAAGACACAACAACCACAGCACAATCAAGTGAACAAAGCACCATGGCATCTGCCTCAGGAACATCATCATCAACAACAACAAAGGCTAAAGATTCATTCGCCAAGAGGTTTCATGGAGAGAAGAAGCATCATGGAGCACGAGAAACCGTGGAGAGAAAAATAATGTTTGCCACAACCAACCCCATTGGGAAAGACACAAAAGTTGTGAGCTCAACAGATGAAGGCACAAGGAATGTGTCAAGCTCAAGCATATCACCTGAAAAAACTGCTTCATCCAGTGGTGAAAAGGCTCCTCCATTACAAAAAGGCATCAAAGATGATATCACAAATTTTGTTCACAAACTAACAGCCTCTGTGCACCCTACACAACACGTGGATGAAAAACAGTTTAGTGTCATAACCTTGGCTGGTGACAATAGAGGAGCCACAATGCACTTAGGTTCTGAGTCAGCTAAGAAAGAGGGTTCAATTCACATACACCGAGCCTACAAGAGTGATCCTGAAGATACCAATGAGGTCACCACTGATGGAGAAGAAAACACAAATGAAGAGGTGGGAATGGCATATGTCAATAGCAACATACAAAGTATTAACAACTCACTCATGTTTCATGGTTTAATCACTGAAAGAGACCCTGGTGTGCAAGTGACTCTTCCTCAAAAGCCCGCTGAGCCCATCAAGCCCGATGATAAGCCCAGTCCCGGCTTGGAAACTCAGAGAACTCAGTTCAACATCAACCGGGCCGAGAAGTCAACATACCAGCCCACGGTCGGAAGAAGCATCAGAGGCCCTTTCCTTAAACCAAATGACAAACCTCGCCGTCCCGGTTGCAACTTCAGTTGTGACAAGGATATTGAAGACATTGAGATTCTGTGAAGAAACAAGCACACAGCTTCCTTTCTAAAATCCAAAATAAGCTGTGTAGTGGAATATTGTAACACTGATTCATAGTAACAAAATAAGTGCTGACGACATCCACATTGTGTAATTTGTAATGTCTCATGCCATTTTTACTTTATTCTTCTTATTATTTTTATGTACCGTGTGATTTTTATTTTAAGTTGTTAATTTATATTAGAGGAAAATTATTATGATGGTGATTCTCTCATGTGATTGATGGTTGAGAAAATTAAGTTTAACGAACTTGTTTACAGTAGAGTTGCCATTAAACATCAATCCTAACAGCTAGCATTACACAAATTAAACTTGTGCATGCAGAATGAAAGTACTCATTAGAATGAGTAGACCTATTTAGTCCAGCTTCTCTCCTTCCTTATGAAAATATATACATCTTATATCAAGGAAGAGTGACATGACAGGACTAGTTGTCCGCAACGGGGATAGAGAAGTCATGATCATGCATTCATTCACAAGCTGGTTTTGTGTCAAAGCTGCTCAAGCATATTGCAAAGGCTTGGAAAGCTGAGAGGGGGTATCGGTAATCCATGGTGAATATGTCCTTCCCAATTTTTCCAAATTGTAGTATCACTTTTTCTTGTTCTGCAGCTGAAACATTTTGGCATGGTTCAGCAGCTGCTACAAGCTGGAAGTTCTTCACAGAGGCCACTGTAACCCTTCCCTTGAAATTCAAGCACCAACATTGCAGTTGTTCGTGCCATCTAGGAGCTTTGTTTTTCAAAACCAATGGTTCCCTTGCCCGCTGGATTGATTCTGGAGTATTGGCAGTGCCAGTTGAGTCAAACTCAACAACTTCTGGTTTCTTTCCTTTTGAGTCTGGTGTGGTGGTAGATGCATGCTCGGTGGTGGTAGACGCATGATCATTAAGATAATTGGTGGTAAACTTCAAAGGAGTAGGGGCGTTCCCTCCTTCTTGGATTGCAAATATGGGGATTAAGTGCATCATACACCGCATTCGCCTTGGACCTCTTGTTCGGAGGACATTGAGTTCATAAGATACTGTGGCCACTTTGTAGTTAGCAGCAGCAGCAACCTTGTTAGGAAGTACCTGCTTCAGATGGACTCTTTGCTGCAACTTGCAATTCAGTGGAAGTGAAGTTTCATGCGCGGGCTCGCCATCCAAGATTGTGAACTTGGTGCCCAGAAAATTAGACCTGTTCATTGCTTACAGATCAAGAGAACAGTAGAAATGTAGAATAGTGTGTCAGTTAAAGATAAGGAGCAGAGATATGTGAGACTAACCTCAGCTTTCCAACGTAAGTGTTGCTAGCCCAAGAGAAATCATCGGAAACCAATGATATTATAAATTCTGTACATGTTGCCCTTCTAATCTTCTTTGCTGCCAGTAAAAGTTTGCTCATATCACCAGAAAGAGCTGCAAGTACAAGAATACAAGTCTCAAAAGAAGTGCAACAAGAGCATAGAAAACATAATAGATTCCAGTCAAACATATTCAGTAATTTAGTTCTAAGGTGATTGAAAGAGAATATGAACCAAAAAGTAAGTAGAGCATTAAAACAAATCTCCAAATCAAAAATAGATGCAGTTCCTTAAGGGTTTTTTGGTAATGCTCTCCAATCAAAATATAACAGAGCTTTGCATTAAAGGTCAGCATAAGTTGCTGAGGTGCAACTTCAATTTTGATTGGATAACTACACCAAAAACACCTAAGGAACTGTATCTAAGTTTTGTCCATATAAAGTATTGTTGAATCTTCTTAACCGATGCTGCAGTACAGTAATATAAAATATTCTCGAATCATCATCCATCAATAGAAGTGCTTTACAATAAGAAAACATGACAAAAGTATTTATTAGGAATTTCTCCTTTCAAAACAGAAGTTTAAAAGAAACGTAAATAAGAAAATAGAATGATCAAAGAACTCTTTAAGGAAGAAAAAATTACCTAAAACAAAAAGATTCTCAAAGAGGGTGTTTCAATAACTGTAAACCGATTATAGATTCAAAGAGAAACCACATATGTTATACTGAAATTCTAACAAAACTATTTCCAAATGAAGAATAAATTATGTGAACACAAAGGTATTACCAATTTTCATCACGGTTGCTGCAGTTACATTTATAGCAAATATCCATGAATTATCATTTGCCAGTACAATTGCTATACAAAGAAAGAAAAACAAGTCTTTCTATTACGTATTAAGAATTTATCCTGCCAACCAAAGCAGACGATCCAGCCAATATAATCTTCACAAGAAGGTTTCATGAATAAAAGCTTCGGAAGTCATGCTTCACTAGAAACACAGAATGCTCAAAGAACTCTCAAACAAAGAAACTACCAAATAAAGGGAAAAAAGAAGATAAAGAAATACAGATTCTCAAGGAGGGTGATGATCCAACATCCAAAAACGGATTCTAGATTCAAAGAAAAACCCCAATATTTTACTGAAATTCTAACAAAACTATTTCCAAGTGGAGAATAAATTATGTGAATACAAAAAATTACCAGGGCTCAGACCGAGATATAAACAATATGTTGAAGTCATTCTTTCTCTCCTAATAAAACACTGGATTGGAGAGTCTCTTGGACCAGGCTGATATAAACAAAAGGGATCAGCACATAAAAAAAAAATACAAAAATAATAACATATTAGTACCATGTCCTTCCAAACCTAAATAAATAAAGTATAGATATAAATTACATAAGAAGAGATTGTCAAGAGAGTAAAAATTACCTGCTTTAGTGATATGGGGAAAGTGATAAAACCACACTGTTCTGGTGTCTTGACCACATCCTTTGTTATCTCTCTCCACAACTTACAAACTGAGGCACATGCCACAAGTGCTCTACGTGCAGGCCAAGAAGTTTCACTGGCTTCCAACCTTTGAATTATGTCTAATAGCAACTCGGGTGGCAAATTAGCCCACCGGCTCTGCCATGATGAAGATGAAGAAGAAGAAGAAGATGATGATGGTGGTGGTGGTAAGGAACATTCTGGTGCAATGTGAGATTTTCCATGGCGATGCACATGCTTGGCTTCTCCACCTCTTCTATACATGTTGCTAATGCCCTCTCCAATCTCCTTGAGCTCACGCACAATGCTCCTGAATGGCATTATGATAGGTGTAGTACTATCACAGCCATATTATGTTTGAAAAGAAAAATCAGACATCAAAGTATAGCAATTGTGAAAGTACAACAATAGTAGTAACATCTTTGCATGAGTTATGTGGATTTATTTATTGATGACAAAAGTGGTGAACGTGAAGCTATGGAGTATTAATTAATTACTAACATTGATGGAATGAGACACATATGTTATGACGCAGTGTTGGGAGGTAATTTAACTTGAAAGACAAGTTGTGTTTCAAGATTCAAAGCCTTGATCCAAAAAAACGGATTCCTATGTTGAGATTTTAAAGAAATGAATGAAAAGCTCAAAGATTCAGCGAGATATAAGGTTGGTCTAGCGGTGAAGGGAGAAGAAAAGAGATAGGACGTGAGTTTGAATCCTCCACTAACAAAAACTAACAATTAACATTTGTTCATTAAAGAAAAAAAAGCTCAGAGATTTAGAGGCAGATGCGTGTACCGTGAGACAAGGGCCTAGAAAGTGAGGAAATCTTGCAGAGAAGTTGGAGGACACAAAAAAAAAGGGGTGGTGAGTGGAATATGGAGAATCCTTCCAAGACTGTGTGTACATCAAACTCCAAAGCCAATGTCTTGGACAAAACAAAATGAAAAAGAGTGAAAGATGAGGATGAGGGGTGGTGGAGGTTGGGGTTGTGTGGGTTTATAGGTTACAAATACAAAGTTACAACTCACAAAACAAAGCTTGTGGATAAAACTAAAACTAGAAAAATGGGGGCATCACATCCTCATGCCTTTTTGTTTTTGTTTTTCCAAGCATCAAGCAAAGCATCCCTTCCCTTCTTCACAGCCACAAAGACCAAGACTTTGTTTGCTCTTAATTTGCAGTGCCACACACCAAAGCAAATATGTAAATGCTACCTGTCTAGCATACTACCACTTCAATTAAATGGAAACCACTTTTCATCTTCATCACTCACTACTGCTTGCAGTTGCACCATACTAGTACAAATTCCTTCTTTCAGTTTACCATTAAATGACTAGGATTTCACTATTACTACTACTTTTTGTAGAAAAAAAAATTGGTGTACTAATAATAGTATTTAATTTTATATATTCTCTTGCTTTAACTATGCCCAAGATCACACCTAACAAGTTTTGGCACAAAAATAGTTAATTTTAGTGGTACCCACCTGGATATTAATTTTTCCAAGATTGGTATCATGAACTATGTGTGTGAGTCAATCAAGGACCAATCCAACGGTCAGTGGCTCATAGCCAAACGTGCACCGAATATCTTAGTTCTATACTTTGGTCACAATGTAAACTGTGAACAGCTGTTTCTGTTTTCTCTCTTTTTTAAAAAAGTTTTTATTTTTTCCATAGCATAGAAAAAATCATACTAATAATATTGTTAAATGGACTGGTTCATTTATTCACCGTGGTCACATTAAAAGTTTGCACCAGTTTTGAAGATTCAATTCATTCACCATAATTGGGACTTTATGTGGAAGCAGGGAAGGGAAGTACGTGAAAGAAACTTTTTGCAGTATTCTGTTTGATCAAATAGACCAAGTGTCAAAATCAACCAACTACTACTACCAATTCAAGGCTACGTAGTAGTAGTAGTACTTGATTTAAACAAAACCATCATATGTATAAGTCCTTAGTCTTTAATATTAACACAGTTTCAATGGAAAACCACTTACAAGTTCCCTCTTCTCTATGGTCAAAAAGTAAAGACTGACCATTAAGATGTTTGTATGCGAAAAAAGTTGGGTGAGGAAAAAGATGGAAGCATATATGGACGATGATTGATGTCCCTTTCCCCTCTAACCTCTTTCACTGATTCATTCTCAAAATTTCTTCTTCCTCCTGGATTTAGGCATTGTTGGTAGATGGATGGATCCCATATGGCTTCATATTCACATTGCTATCTTGAAGGGACACATTATCTAAGCGTCGTGAATTGAAGAGACTTTCTCTACAAATGACTAGTAGTTGATGATAGCTGTGTCACTGTCACCACTCCTAAAAATGTTTTGAAAGAACCGTTCCTAGCACACGTGCCCGTGCCATACCCCACTTTATTAGTATTAGAAAAAAAATGTTGGCACACATTCTTTAATACTAATGTTACATTGATTCCAGATTCAATCTCTTAAACAAAAGTTCCAAGTTGGAGATTCTTGTGATTAAAAAAATATGGTACGGTTGAGAGAACAGATTTCACTAAAAACCAATAAGCTTATTGGTAAAAATCAGTCATCAACTGTGTTGTTATCAAATTAAAATTAGAAATTTACACTATTGAGTGATGTAAAATTGTTTATGCTTTATTAAAAAATTGAAGTTTAAGTCATGGACATTCATTTACATTTTAGATGAAAATTTTTGTTGACATGATCCTACCAACTACCCAATAGTAAGATGGTATTATTGTTAGTATTATAATTTTGTGAGTTGGATTCGGTGGAAACAGGAGGCAGTGGACTATTCAAAATGAACAAAATAAATTTTCATTTTGTGGAATGGACATGGCTATCTTTATCGATAAGTTTGCAAAGGTAGCTGACAGATAGATCAGTTAGCGTAATTGTACCGCATGGTCCACTCACCAACTTGCTCACTGCAATAATACAACTCAAATTCATTGATGGTCAAGTACTTGTTTTAATCACTATGGCCCGGCACAAAACCTGCTATTCACTCTCGGTCGTTATTTATTTGATACATCCATTTTTTATGCATGTACCTTATTTCTTAATCTGACACATCCATCATGCAATCAATTATTCATATTGTCTTCTAGTTAGTTCCATCTCTCCCCTTCAATTTCTTCATATCTATTTTTTTTTCCATAGTATTGATATAATTAATTGTTGCAAAACCATTTATCTAGCTGGGACTTAATAGGCTTTTTACCATTCATCTCCAAATGGATGTCACAAACTAAAATACAGACATTACAGTCCACCAACCAACTGGATCATGCATGTGTCAGCTCTGTGTGGATTGAATCCTAATATGGATCAATCAATCATATATGTGGCAAAAACATTATCCAGTTTTGGTATATGATTTCCTTTCCTACTTTTCCTTTCGTGATTTTTTTTAGGTAATCCTCATCAAAGTGAGATCACTAATTAAGCGGTGAATATGACATTCAACTTCAACAGTTTAATTTGATTCCTGCTACCTTGTTGTGCAGCTAACCAAAAAAAAGGTGCTAGCCATGATTCTTTGACAAGTTTGGTTTAGCTAACACCTAGGACAATGACAATGGTAGCAACTATGAGTAAATCCTAGTTTTGTGAAAACTTTTTTTTTTTTTATGATTCTAGTCAATTTTAATAAATTAATAAATAAAACTAATTGCCTGTGTATTAGTTTACTCACCCCCCTGGTCACCGTTGAGTAGTCTTTTCGTAACCTACTTTGCAATTGATACGCGTAAGAAATCCAACTAAAACGATCATGTGCTCAAGTTAAATTATTGATTAGTCTTCGTACGTACAAATGCTAATTTCATTCTATTGTTAATCGATTGTTATTATTTACACCGAAATTTCTTGTACAAATATTTTAGAAGATTTTTTTATGCAGACTTTTGTTAGCAAATCATTAACTCATTGCCATGCATGAAAATGTTAATCATATAATACTTGTATACTCATCTTTGGTTATATATGTAACAACAGAATTATAGAGTATATGTAGAACAAAAAATGAATAACTATAATTAATTGATAAAAAATATGTAAATATAATCTAACATGGAAGCATCATGTTTAAAATAATCTTACATATATTAATCTTTTTATAAATATTAAATGAGTAAATTGTACTAACTACTTCTGAAGTTTTTGAAATTACGTAAACTCTTCTTGTTTTCATCCATTTTCCCACTTACCTCTTTGAAAAATATACTCTAACACCACTATATATATATATATATATATATATATATATATATATATATATATATATTACTGTAAATATTAAACAAAAAATGTTGGTATAATTTCACGAAATATCATTGATGATTAATGTAATTTATCCATATTAAATAAATGACACACGTCAGCACGTACATACACATATATATTGTTCAATACCAATCTCAAGCTAGAGATCGAATATTCAAGGTGAAATCTCCAATGGCCTGGACGAGTCAAATTCTGATGGTGTATTTGCAGAGACACTAACACTCAAGTTTGCAGGAGGAGATGAAGTATCTACAAATTAGAGATAGTCCACCTTAAACATATTAGACTTATTTATATATTTTGACAAAAAAAAGGTTTATTTTTATCATCCTCTTTGGTTCCTAGGGTAAGTATTTCTTACACGATTAACAGTGGAAGGTACCTCTAGCTAGGTTGTGTAAATACTGGGATAAATTAAATTCACAAACTCACAATCTCACACACAACACACATTCACGTATACAGAGGAAGAGTTTCTTTTAATTCATTCACTCTATTGCATTCATATCATCCTGATGTGATACAGGGAGGTCTTTTTTTATAGGCAGAATATAATAAAACTTAGTGCCTAAGAATTGTCAATGACGGTGCCATGCATTAGTAAAACTATAAATAGTAAAATCTAGCTAATGTCGGTGCAGTAAAGCTATGTATCCTTCGACTGTAGCAGTTGTAATCTTTGAATTCAAAACTTCCAAACTCCCCTAGATTAATTTGTGATGATGCATACTTAAGGTTGAAGATAAAAGTAAATAGCTTGATTTAATTAATTTAAACGACAGGTTGAATCCCATTTTTTTTCTGCTTCTAACGAATTACATTCATGATCTTGTGTGTTTCATGCCTACATGGGTTTCTGATGTAGGATAGAAAGATTAAAATTATAAATAGTATGAGTTAATCTTTCATCTCTTCATATGATATGTTGAATTTAAAGGATATGTACATTTTTGAAATTGAGTTATACACACATTTTTATTTATTTAGTTACCACGTACGTAAAATTAGACGGTGAAGGTTAATTGACTTAGCACTTTCTATTCTTAATACTAGTACCATAATATGGAATTCTTAAAATGACATAACCATCTGGAGCACTCAAGTGTTCCACGTACACTCCCATGCCATTGCAGTGTGGAAGATATAATTGTGCTGAAACTATAGCTAGCGACATGCCTCCTTCATTTTGAATTTGATCACTACCATCACAGATATGATTAATTGGGCACCCAAACACTTTATTCTCTCCCATGACTAAGTCTCATTATTTTCATAATAGAAACTTTTGGCTTTTCAATCCACTTTTGATCGTTGCACCACCATCATCTCAAAAACATAATTGCATGCACAAACTGTTGCTTACTCCCATGTAAGTGAATGATTGGCGATATTTATCTAATTAATTCCCTTTTCTAATGCGAGTCTACTTTCTTGTATAAAATAACAACAAAATTTCCTTATTAAAAGTTGAAGATGGAAAAGTAGTGTGGCATGGGAAGTAATTGAAGAATTTTCTTTCTACAATGGGCAGAAACAGATCATCAGAAAAATTGTGTCCATATCTTTTTTTTTTTTTTTTTCTCTTCTCTTCTTTTCTTGACTATTTCTAGGATACCAATTTCAGAACGTAAGAGAAGCTCATGTGGGCTACTTTACTTTTTGTAACAGAAGATCAAATTTACAAACGCCTAGTGACTGCACAGTGCACACCCACTACATCACCAACCCATTCACAGCCATGGTGTGATGCATGAATACCTAGTTTCACTTCAGTTCAAGATCCTACAAAAAATTACATACATATACCTAATAGCAGTTTTATTCGCAGTTTCACCACACATACCTACGGCTTTGCTAAAGCTCGAATAATTTAAACAGTATGATTCAAATAAGAGAAAGGGAAACATACTAAACACAAATCATAATTTGACTACACTAATTGATAATTATTCCAAGAGTCCTTACAATTATGGTCTTATTCTATTTTTTTATTAAATTTTATGGCATGACTCAATCCTAATTGTCTAATGTCATTCTCATTATTATTATTATTATTGCATGTTTTATATTACTGATTTAGTCAAATTTTAACTAGGGGTAGCTACAAGCCCCACGCAAATGGGCCAACAAATAGACTTCACCGTCTCTCCTTTTCGTTTTAAGTGGTTGATTCAAAGAATTTGAGGCTATTGTTTCCTGCATCTTCAAATTACTTACTGCACCCTTTTTGTGGCTTTCGAAATGACTAATCTAGAATGTGAAATTAAATTCTAGATTAATTATAAATTTTGACTTTTAGAATGATGAATACAAAAGGTAAAAAAAAAAATAAAACATTCTAGAGCAGGAAACAACAACCAGAATTTGATTACACCACAGCCCAATTACAATTTTCAAGGATTGAAAAGAAAAGAAATTCACCAGCCCAATAATTCGAGCGAGTGATTGCCAACTTTTGCAACAGACCAAGCCGAATTGATGGAAAGAAACCATTTTGGTAAGGCATTTGCTATATCCATTTCCAATTTTTCTAAGATACGCTCTCCTTTTATTATTTCTTTAAATTTTTACTATTATAAATACTCTAAACCCAAGATACCTTTTTAACTCTCCTTATAGATTATAAAAATATAAAAACCCTATTCTCTGCATTCTATCTTATTATTCTTTAAACCCTTCTCATTCTTTCTCATCAGTTTCCCCTCCTTTCCTCTTTTGTATATCAAAGGTATTAAAATTGTACCTAAACATCATTCCATTATATTGACTTTGATCGTTAAAAAAATATACGACAATTGAAACTGTGAGAAATTAGGGAGTGCACGAAACTTTGTTTCTTTTCTTTTCAATTTTTCAATTTTGAAACGACAAAGCATTGTTTAATCCTTACTTTGAAAAGTCATTTTGGAATGCTGATTTAGATGAATTCCGGAAACTAGTTTCCAGAATACAAAATCTCTAAATACATTAGGAAAACTACCTTCCTGAAAGTAAATTCCAGAATGTCTAGGAACTACTTTTTGCAAAATTCGGTTCTCATTGCCATCACTGTAGGCCAATAAAAAGAAGTTGAGTTTAGAAAACAATCTTTATAGCAAATGATGATTTTAGATATAACAAATGTTGATTTCAGAAACAATCGCCCCTCAAAGAAAAAAGAAAATAATAAAACATAATTATAACTCTGCAAATCAAACAGAGGATTATACTTCAGTGTCTTGTTGTTATCATTCTAATGGCATTGAACTACATCAAACCAAGCATCAGGAGCACTTGCAATTGCTCTCCCAAAACACGAAAAACCAAACAACAAAAAAACGTAAAAAACCTTATAAGTCACAATCACATATCCGTTGGTCACACAAAAATGTTCAAAATATCCTATATTGCAAGATTGAACGTTCAATGTTCGATTTTTTTATTTTTTTTTACTGCTATGGAAACGAAAAGTGAAATAGGAACCTGGATTTGGAGGTATAAACGACGAATGTAAAAAATTTTGAACCCTAAGCAGATAGAATCGAAACCCAATGTGCTAAAGTTTAAGAGAACTTGCAGCACATGACACAAAACAACCTTAAAGAGAAGGGGGAGTGTCTCTTTCGTGAGAGAGTAAACAATTTGGGGAAGACAAATGGGATAAAAAAAATTAAAAGCAAAAGAGAGGGGGGAGTATTTTTGCCGTGAAAGGAGTGGATTCTTGTGCGGGGTGTGTGCCACAAAATGGAGGAAACAAGAGGTTCTTTGAAAGAAAAAGGTCATCTAACTAATTTGACTTTTAAAAAAAGGGAAGAGAAGTGTACATAGAAAAAAAGAGAAGTAGATATAGCAAATGTCTTTTTGGTAATGAGTGACATTAACCTCTTGGTGACTTCACTAGTTTTATTTGAAGCACTCCATTTTTTTTAGAATTTTAAAATTACTTTTTATGAAATGAGACTAAATTTCTATGAAGACAATTCTATATTGTTTCTAGTTTGATTCTGCACTCTAGCAAAGATCCTTCTTCCATCATGGTTAGGCCACACTTCCATATATGACTTGTTTTGTTTCACATATCAGACATTTTTAGGCCTAATTTCTATTCCTTCAAGAATGAAACCACACTTCCATATATGACTTGTTGTCTCCATTACTTTGATTTGCAAGAATTAAAGAACTCCCCCATCTAAATCTCCAACCACCCATCACTTCTCACTTTAGGACATTGTAGTTCTTGGAAGCGATGATTATCTTTTAAGTTGGGGTCCAAACAAACATATTTGGTATTGCTATTGCCTCCAAAAATGCCAACTGATAACACCGTGGGATGGTAGTGAAATCCACTGGGATTGATCATCTTGAACACTAGTGAAGCTGAATAATGAGTATTTGAGGACAAGGTAAGAGTGTTTATGCTCCCACTAATGTCAAACCAGCACACAGCCCGAAGCATAGCAACTTCTTGGAACCTGGCTACATATGAATCAATGGCACGTGGCACAAAATTAAAGACATTTGCAAAAATCAATAATTCAATTGAAGGTTTCAAATGGTGATCATCTACCATTACAACTACAATCACATACAGACAGTTATAAAATTTTGTCGTTGCAGTTAAAATTAAGGTTGCAAAATTAGTATTGTTTTTAAAACTCTAGGATCAATCAAATTTTTCTGTATCCGTAGGAATCAATGATACTGCTAGGGTTTAAAATAACTCAGACATCATGCTTAGTCAATTGAACTAAACCCTCTTGGTTTAGGATGAATCAACTAACTTGGACTCTGGCAGGCTTGTCCACTCCCAATGTCGAACAGTATCACCCCATATAATGGCCAGATTTCTAGCGGAAAGCATGTAACACTTCTTCCCGGTCCTTTTGCCAATTGAACACTCTGCATTAATTTCAGTGACAACACAATTCATTTACTCGAAACCAATAATGCTTTTTTTTTTTTTTTTCCTAAAACACCACCACCACAAGCAAGTCAGAAATTATGATATGGTTATAGACTAATTACAGTTTTCATCAATTTTCAAATGATACATAATCTAGCCTTTTTTGTAAATTGATAAAATTGATTATGTGCCAGTGTCATGTAACGACTAATCAACACCATAATAAACTAAAAATCCAGAATATTTTTTTTTTTTTGACAAATATTAATTTTGTTAACAGAAGAAACCGAATCCGCAACCTTTCCATTTTTTTCCTTTCTCTTTAACCATATAATCCACCTTACATCTTCTCCCAAATCATATAATAATTAATTTTCAATACTTTCTGAATGCAAAGGACAAATGACACTTACCTTTCTACCCTGATCCATGATGGTGGGGAGGTCAGAGAGAGTGAAATAGAGATCATTCTTAGATGTAGAGGAAGGAGGAATGAAGGAGGTGAAATCAGAGAGGAGAAAACAATCCCACACAGTGTCTGATTCAGCTGCAGAACGAAAGGCTATGGAAACTGAGAGCCTGCATGCATCCACAGGAGTGGTGTATGACAGTATTTTTGCAATGCATCCTTCTGGCAAATCTTGCAACTCCATCGATATCAACTATGATGCTGAAGCTAAGCTAGCTTCTACCTTATATTAATTAATTGTCTCACTTCGTATTTGGATGATTTTTTTCACAAACCGATTGGTTTGATTTGGTTTGCTGTTTGTATTTCTGAAACCGATCCAATCCGAATCAAATGGCAGCAATTATATTAACACTTATATTATTTTTATTTTATATATATGTATCATTTAAGTCTCAATAGTGTTATCTATATGAAATTTATATAATTATATATTTTTTTTTCATAAGATTTTTTTAAGATATGTTTAATTTAAAATAGATGAAATTTTATAGATTTTTATTGTAAAAACTTAATATATTAATAATTTTTGTAGATTATTATTAATAATTTTTTGATGTAATTTTATTTTTAAAATATGAAAAAAGTATATAAATTTTAATAAAACAATATTTTAATAAAAATCACAAAAACTAAACCGAATCAAACCATAAAATATTAATTTGGTTTGGTTCAAATTTTATTTTAAATAAAAATCCAGCCAAACTGAATCCATGTATTTTTTAAATTTGGTTTGGATAATTTATGGATGAAAAATCGAACTGCGAACACTCTAACCTAACATATGGTTAATGAACCTAACCACCAACCAATCGGAAACCATAGTCACTTCTCCAAAGTGATGGGAGAAATGAAAAATCCTCCATTCACTGCATGTCTATTAACCTTTGAATCCTTTGTAAAAAAACTAGCTCTACAAGATGCATTTGCTCCACTGCAGGCTGATTTATCACATGAATAGTTGACCATGAGTCACTTTCAATCCAAATCCTTGGAAGGTTTGAGGTCCAATTTTTTACTGTATATTTTAGTCGGTAGACCAATGAAATATCATAATTAATTAAAGTAAGAATAGTCCTAAACACAAATTTCTCTAAACTAAATTTTCAGTTAAGAAATACCAGCACACTTATAAATAAATTTAAATACATAAACACATAAAATTATTGTTCAAAGTATTAAACTTCACCATAAATTACAATTTAGTCTAAATACAAGTACTATAAGATAATCTCAAATTTACTCAAGGAGGCGTTTGATAGAAGGTTTTATGTTTGATGATCATAATTCTTGATAAATATGAATTTCGGAAAAATGCTTAAAAATTATTAAAATTTATTTGATTCGCCATAAATATTCTCAGAAATTATAAAATAAATACAATATTGTGCAAAAAAATAAAATTCTTGGAATTTTTTCTAAAAAGAAAAGTTTTTTCTGAAAGAAAAGTCTCGGAAATGTTTTACGGATATATTTTTTTTGAAATAAAACATTTATTTTCAAAAAACGTGTTACTTATTTCTCGGAAATGTTTTATGTATTTCTCGGAAAATGTTTCATGTTTGGTTTTAATAGAATGTCTCCAAATACGTTTGTTTTTTTTTGTCAAAAATATATTCTCGTAGAAATATAACTTCATTAGATATATGTTCATGTAAAACTTTATTATCTAAGTTTATAGTTTGTTAATTTTGCTTATGAAGTATTTAGGTGAGGAATATTTTTATTAGAACTTCAAATTCATCTCCTTTCTCTTTTTATTCCACGTTTATTATCTAGCGTTTATTCATATATAACACTATCTTATATATGAGAACATAAAAATAATTAATAACAATCATAATATAAAGATTAAAAATAATAAATGATTGAGATTAAAATATTTAAAATTTTAAATTAAAAATTAATATATCATCAAATCTCTAAAAAATTAACCAAACAAATTTATAAAGATATCAATTGTCAGTTTCTAAAATATCTCAATTTATCCATCACCATCATGATTGATTATCGCTGCCATTATCGTAATTGTCGCTATCATCACCATTATCATCAATCACCACCACCACCATCAACGACCGTCACCACCTCTGTCTTTGTCATCGTCATTACCACTATTGCAGTTATCACCATGATTCTCGTCGTTATCACCATCGTCATCAATTTTCATCACCATTGTTGTCATGACCGTCGTCGTCATTGTTGCCACCACCACTACCACCATCAGTGATGGTGGTAGCTACAACAACAACAACAATAATGACGATGATGGTGGTGTCAAATATGGTGATGGTGATAGGTTAATGAAGATTGAGATATTTTAGAACATGATTTGTTTGATGAATTTTTTAGAGATTCAAAAATTATATTATATTTAAATTTTAAATATTTTAATCTCAACCGTCTATTATTTTTATTCATAATCTAATAGTTGTTATTAGTTCTTCTCATATACTTACATAAAAAAGTGTTTTCACTTATTTTTTATGTTTGGTCTCTAATAAATTTTTGCTTTGTGATGAGTCTCTAATATTTGAAAAGTTTTGTCCGAGCTCTCTGCCGTTAGTCAAAATCTGTTACCTGCTTACGTGATCGTTAATTGGCCACATAGGCATGCTATGTGTAGTGTCATGTGTGATTTTTGTCTTGACTGAGATTACACATAGGATTTTTTTTAAAGTAAAACATGACGTTGTTGCTGCTGCTTCTCCAAAACCCCCCAAACCACCCCCACCAGTCCCTAACCAACTCTTCCACCAGCTCCACACCATCGTTGTTGCCACCCCTTCCCCCACCGTTGCTGCTTCTCTAAAACCCCAAAATAAGACCAATTTGGATTTCATGATCTAGTAGATGTTATAGATCACGGTGGCCGCAAAGTCAGTGTTGCGCCTCAGATCAAATGGACCCACCCTATTCCTCCCTTGAAAGCCCACGGCAACAACACAACCATAAACACTAACCCATTTTCTACTTTTTCCTTCTCTTGAACAATGACCCCCATGGTGACAACAAATCTCCTTCTCTCAAAAAACACTCACGAACACCCTTTCTGCAAAGAAAACCCTCATCTTTGTTTTCATCCTTTCCTTATCTTCCCTTCACCTACGACACATAAGTGGGTTTGGGGGCCAAGTGTGAGAGAGAGACTGAGAGAGAGACTGAGAGAGAAGTAAGGTTTGAGAGTTGGAGGAAGTTGGTGGTGGCGGCTAGCGATGGCGCAAGCAATGGCTGGTGGCAGTGCCAATGGTGGCCAGTGGTTGGGTTGGTGGTGACCCTTGAGAAGGGAGAACAAAAGAAGACAACAATGGAAGCAAGGATTTGCGAAAAGAGCTCGTGACTATGAAATGTCGGCGGCAAGTTCCGGCACCACTACTCCACTCAATTTTTCGTGCTCTACGCAATGGATCGAGCGAAATCGCGTTTTGGGATAAGGTTCTATTGATCCTCTTCTACCTATGAAACTGTTTTGATGTGTTCTCTTAGAAACCTTATCTATGTGAATTTCTTGAGTTATGAGTTGGCTTGATTTGATTTGGAAATGTAAAATTGATTGAAAGGTTCTGAAAATCGTTGGTGAGGACTTGTTCGCCTTGGATCTTCACGAGTGAGGAAGTCATAGTGATAGATCCACAAGGAAGGTATAGAAGAAAATATAGTGGGTTGTGTGAAAACGCAGAGGGATGTTGAAGAATGATTTTGTGATGCCAAAGGGACCAAGGAAAACAGAGAAACAAAAAGATTGAAACCATGCAATAAAGCAACGTTGTTTTTTTTACCTTTTTTTAATAAAAAGTCCTACTTGTAATTCCAGTCAGACAAAAATCACGTGTAACATCACACATGGCATGTTTGCATGGTCGGTTAACAGTAACATAAGCATATAACAGATTCCGACTAACAATAGGGACATCAAACAAAACTTTTCAAATATTAGAGACTCATCACGAAGTAAAAATTTATTGGGGACCAAACACAAAAAACATGTATTTATCATAAACCAAAAACATATTTAAGCCTATTATATATTGTAGATTCATTGTTAAAGAATCAATCTAAAAAATATTTTCCAAGATCAATTCTTAGTATGACCGATTTCTAAGGTGTTTTCTAGATTGATTTTTCAAGTGATATAGAATATTCATCTCAATATTATAAAATGTCATTGTATCATATATTATATCAATTTTTCATGATTAAGAGTAAATTGGAGTAAATTACTTATGTAGAAGATTTTTATGCTAGTGTATTCATTTTTCTATTTTTGTTTAATTGTTTTGTTGTTATTTAAGAAAATAAATAATTAGATAATATACATTTTAACTAAATACATTAATGAATGGTTGATATTTAATACAATTAACTAATAATGTTTATTAATAATTAGTAAAATAACAGTAAATTAATGTAAGAAACCATCGTAACCATTAATAGCTAGAATTTAAAGATTATCTAGAATAAAGTTAAAAGATATATATATATATATATATATATATATATATATATATATATATATATATATATATATATATATATATATATAGATAAGATATAAAATTCAAGAAAACCCCATACACTTTTCTCATAAACATACCACATTATAGTAAGCACCCCTTATACCAAGTTAATCCATTGATGCTTTCCTATTATCAAAGCTTTGACCTTTTTGTTTGCTGGTTAATGGTGGTATATATTTGAAAGCAGGACATAAAAATAGTGACAAATAATAAAAGCTAAAGTAGTGTTTGGTGGGGACTGGTGGGTGAGGATATTTTCTTGAAGATAAGATTATTTGGTTGAGGTGGATCCCATCTGCATAGGGCATCAAGATAGCGACAAGTTATCATTCATGGCAATTAGTAAATTACACCGGCATCACGCTCCTTCAAATCCAACTTTGAAAAATCATAATAATACATTAACGCCCAGCAGGTGTATCTGTTGACCCGAGTTAATATGCATTATTTGAAATCATTTTAATATATTACTCGCTATTAACAAATTTATGCATGCCAATTTTATTTTTAACAAAGTGAGTTTATATTTTTCAGTATAACTTATATAAAATGTACTTGTGATTAAAAATATATTAAAAATCATGTGAAAAATATGTTATTGATATTGTTTTATAAATTAAGTTCAATTACCATACTAAGTTGAGAGTAACAGCACATAATCAACGTGTTGGGTTGGGTGCACAATGCAATTCCTGTATGTAATGTCTTGTTTGTCGTGGTCATGCAGATTCAAATATGTAGAAATATTGACACCATGTTATCCGGTGTCTTTCTTAATATATTATTATCATCATTTTTGGTGAATTATTATCATCATTATTGTTAAATGAAACCCACAAATTTGAAATCAAGTTTAATAAAATTTGTACTAATTCTGGGCTTATGTCAAGCTTTGTACTAATTCTCATACTCATACTTAATTCTTGAGTAGTATTAGAATTAATCCAAACAAAATATGACTTCTAATTTTATGATTGCTCTAATAATCTATGGATTCAAACATAATATAGATAAAGAAAAATCAGCAATGACTATAACCACAAGGCATGCATAAGCTGTGCCCTATTACCCGTTCAAGACAAGCTTAAGGCAAAAAAGAAAACACAGTTAATGGTTAAAAGTTAAAACAAAAAAATTGCCGGTAAGATCGCCACATTGTCTTCTAATTCCGTGGGCTACCTTAGATAACTGAAGCCCAGAATATTCATTTACTTTATTCAATCGGAATCATAGGATCAGCATTGTATTTTAAGTGGGTCCCATTCCATCTTTTCATCACGCATTAAAAAATCAACAAGGGATAAGACCAAAGAAGAAATAAAGAAACTCATCCCCACTATCAACCACTATATAAAATATACACATACCTTTGAAGATGACAAAGTAAGTTATTCATCCACTTAGAGAGACAGTGTGGTTACCCATAGTCTCATATAGTGTCATACAGCAAAAAATTTCAGCAACACAAAACAATGGGTTCTCTTATGGCAGGATGGTATTCTACCCACATGGATCCTCAATCAGGTAAAGTAACAAAAAAATATGATTTGTGCTAAAGCCTTTTGTAAGGTAACCAATGTTAAAAGTTAGTGTAATTTGATTAATTTCTGATGAGGATATGCTTTTTAATTTAAATGTTTCAGCCACACTTAAAAGGAACCGCTCACTCACTAAGGATGAAATTGATGCTTACTGGAAATCAAAGAAGAAGATAGAGGAAGAACACCTTAGAGCTATTTCCAATGTGTCAGAGACTATTCAGGTTTCAGAATGAAACCTTTACTTGCCATTAATTGCTCCCTCATCTTTTGATTCACTTCTTTGAATAAACAATACATAAACCATCTAATTCTAAACTACTACATGATATATTAACTTTTGTAATAACTATTTTAAAAATTATATTAACAATTTCTATATACCTAATAAAATAATCTTCTTTTTTTGGTTTGTAATTTTTATGATGCACAATGGATAGGCTAGTAAAAACACAGAGCCTGAAAAGAAGTTGCAGAAGTCAATGACCATGCCAGTTACCCGTGCACGGGACTACTTAAATATGGTGGACATTGACACAAGTTTGGAGCAACTTATTAAGCGAAATGGCTGGTATAAAGTTTACTCTTTTCAGTTATTTATAAGGTTCTTGTTTACCATCAGTTAAATAAAAAATCAAAACGAAAAATTATTTATTATGTAAATTATAAGAAAATGTGAAAAAAATAATAAAAAATGTAATTTTATGCATTTCAATAAATTATATAATTGTTCTCTTGGTTTATTAATCAATATGCACTCATTATTACTTGTCAACTTATTATAATTTTGCAATTAATTCGCTTTTTTCCAGTAAAGTTCTCTTGATCATTAAATTAATATATATATATATATATATTTTGGATATGGTTGGTTGCATGCAGGTGGACCAAGAGTAGCTGGGCGTTTCTGAATGAGCCTCCAGTGACTGAAGCTGCGTCCAATAAGTATGCATCGCAGTTTCACGTAGCAAGCATGGGATCATCAAAATTTAACCCCCGAGATGGAATTAGTGCTTGATACATATGAATCTAACTAATTACTATATAAAACTACTCAACCATATATATATATATATATATATATATATATATATATATATATATATATATATATATGTTTTCACTAGTACTAGTGTTCGTATCTACATGAATACTATTATATAATATGCGAAGTGTTGAACCAATTAATAGTGAGCTTCGTTGGTCTCTAGTCATGTGAGGAATCAATTAATGTATGATGGATCTTGGTACTAGTTAGTTCTGTTTTGCTGGCCGGTCCTAGTTCTCCAACTTCACTGTGTTGTAATGTCTGGTTTGTTTGAAGAGGGTAATGATATAATCCAAAGTTCCAAACAGTTAATGAATGAATTTGATGTGCTAATTATTTTGCAAAGCATTGCTTGCTATTTGCCAGCTTCTTTATTACCCCTCTGTAAATAATTTCGAGAAAAATGTAATTTCACCTTGGTAATACTATCAGAAGATTAAAGCAACTTGGTAGAAAATACTAATCATTAACCATAATTAAGAAAATAAGAAAGTAAAAGTAATGTTTTTACTAATAAATAAATAAATAGTACACATATTAATCGGAATTGGTAATGCCAAAATTGCAAGCCACTTTTTTGGGTACAAAATTGTTAGGAGAGTAATTCAATTTACAAAATTGTTATGAAAAGTTCTTAGATCAAAGAAGTGCTATAAAGAGCTTGCATCTATGATGTACAAAATTATATCTTATTGTTTTGATCTAAAGTTTGTAGGTATTATTAGGCTCTTATGAATTTAAGGTATTGTCTCTTTAACTATTTCACTGACTATTACAATTTTATATTTTTATAAAAAACGTCTTGATGCTATAAGAGAAAAGAGTGTTTATAAATAACTATTGACTTCAACTTTTAAGATGGGAAACTTTGTAACTACCGTGACATATCTAACTCTACTCAGCCAATCCCTTGTGTCCCTATTCAGTATCTTTTGTTTTATAAATTTATAATTAAGAGTTTAATTAGAATAGGTTAATATTGTGAAGACTTTTTATATTTATTATCTAGTTATATATTTAGAAAAGATTCTTGTAAAATTTACTATGCACTTAGAAGAATAAAACTCAAACATCTTCGCCTTTTACTATATTGATGTTTCATATCATTTAAATTTGGCACCTAAATTTAGCTTTTTCTTTAAAAACAATTCCTTAAAATAAACATTAGAAAACAATATATGCCTCCCGTGCATTTATATTCATCATTTACTTCTTTTAGGACAATTGGTTTGCACAATAGAGAAAAGGATACCAATGATACTTTTATCTCTGGTATTTTTGTTTTTTTATTAACTTTAGTTAAATTTAAAATACTCATAATGTATGGGAAAATTATTAGTTTAATATGGAATAGATCATTTCCACCAAAATACCACCTACCATAGTATTTAATTACATATTAAAATTTTAAAACGTTGTAAGCATTTTTTTTTTAAATTCAATATTTTGAAAATGAATTTTTTCATACAATTAAAAATCGATATATCAATTGACATACTCAATTATATGAGAATCATTTTATATATAACTGAGTATGCATATATATATATATATATATATATATATATCGCTCATACAAAAATATGAACAATTTCAACTACTGTTATTTGAACAGAAAGAAGTTTTCTACAAATAAATTAATAAAATCGCACATAAAATTAATAAATACTAATTTACAATAATTTAAAAGGAATTTTGTATTTCAAAAAGTTTAAAAAATGAACTCCAAATAAAATTAAAATCTGATTTTTTTCATCCTTAGTAAACCATTTTAATTCATTTTTAAAACTTGTCTTTTTAATCAATTATTTTAACTAATTTTGAATATATATATATATATATATAAACTTGTTTCAGATTTAGATATAGCTTAAGTCGCCACTTCCAAACTAAGGCCCATTCCAATTTGGTTTAGATGTGCAAATTAAAAACGGACCTGAGATATTGGACTTAGTTTATCTATTGGTTTCAGTGTACAGTTACGCCCACAGAAAACTACAATCATACAATATAGTTTTAGTTTCACTGAATCATTTGTGCATCTAGGCATTTGAATTCTGCATCCATCGTCCACCTTCCATAGTATTTTGGAATGATGATTCTGAAATGTAAAATTATATTTTGGAATGGGGTTTTTAGAATAATAAAATGTATCTGATTCAATATTAAAAGTGCCGGAAATAAATGTCGTACATCTATGCTAAAAAATAATAAATACTAATAAATATATACTTAATATTGACTAGTCAATTTTATTTTTTTTGGATTACCTTTCATGGTAATCTTCCCACTAACGTATTTGTTGCCATGAGTCTCTTTTGATTTGTTTTGTAATAGGTGTGAAACTCAACAGGAGGCCATCATGCATCTTCTCAGAGAGATTTTTTCCATTCCAGACGAATTTGGAGTTGCACCAAGTTCGATAATGCTACTTACGTACACAATCATATGTTATGAGCTGGTTTTACAATAATATGAATAGCTAGGGATGAGAAAAAAAAAACACAATTGAACAGTTGTTGAACCACAATGAACTGATCTTTGAGATCATTTTGGTCAATGAATATTAATATTCAAGATTGTGGGGAATTACTACAATTACAACAGCTGAGCTGCATGGGATTTATCATAGCAAAATCATAAATAATATATACATAAGTTAATTTTTAAGTTGTATTCTAATAGCTTTTTTCCGGGGTCAGAGCGTAATGCAGCAACATTTCTATTTCTGTTTTTTTTTCTTCCCTATTCTCTCTCTCTCTCGTATTGTAGAAGAATCCAAAAATTATATTTAATAGATGTGGCACGAATCTTATTTTAATCATTCGAGACACAATGATTTGATACAATTCAAACATATTAATTTAAGCCTTATCGACTCATGGTCATGGGGCTAGTCTAAAGCGAATAATATCCTGCACGCCTCCTATAGTTGATTGATACAAAAATAAAACTCACCACCGCATATCGAATATCACTTTTTAAGTTGAAGCCTTATCACCATCGAAAATTATAGTAACTGTTAGTTGGGGTATAATATTTTCTTAAATCTAATTAGTTGAACAACTTAATTGTCACTTGCATAAGTAAATGAATGAAAATGTTCCTTATAACATGTGGGCTCAATGTTATGAATGTAGGGAATCCAATTAATTAATTTAATATTTAAAATATGAAATTCTTTTACTAATTATGTTAAGGTTAGATTAATTTTTTTCACTAATTTATTATTTAGGATTGATTTCATCCTCTATTTTTTTAATTTAATTTAATCATCTGATTTTTAAAATTGATTTAATTTGATCATTTCATCTAAATTAAATTAAAAAATATGTATTTTGTGAAAGTTTAAAATCACTTGGTGACAAATTTATTATTATAATATGAGATCCTTTTAACACTATTAACTTAATTTTGATGATAAGATCAAATTAAATTATTTTTAAAAATTAAAAAATTAAATTAAACTAAAAAAATAATTAAAGAATCAAATTGAATCTAAAAATAAATTAAACTATTAGAGAACTAATTTAATCTTATAATAACTCTAAAATTAAAGAAAAGTTCGACTAAAAAAGATTTGTTTAAGGGAAAGAACTTTATAAATCAAGTTTCACAATAAATTCCTGTTTTATCTAATGTGAGATTCATAATATTATACACCTCTTTAAAGAGTTGATATTTGTGATTATTTACTTCATTTTAATAAATATTGGTTTTCTTTTTTTTTCGCGTTACATTGCTATGGCTTCACTATATAGACATTTTGCTAGATTTTTCCAAGCCTAACTCTTCACGAAAGTACAAATTATTATTACGATTTAACAGATCGAACAACTAAAACTCTGCATGTGTTAGTATCGAAAAAAAATAAAACTCTGCATGTCTTCTTTACCAAAAGAAAACTATGCATGTCTATCCTAAGATGGTACCAACCAAACAAGTGCAGCAAAGAGAAAAGTGAATGGTGACCAACCAACCAAACCATCCATCGAGCCAGAGATTCGATCTTCTAAACGATGCCATTAGTAGTGCATGGAATTGGAACATATTAATGCGATTAGCCATCACTGTTGCCATCTCCAAGAAGATCACAATTGAATTATTAGCCATCACTGTTGCCATCTCCAAGAAGATCACAATTGAATTCACGCTTCACACATTCATTTACCGCCAAAGGAAACGTGATTGTCAAGACAAAATGCTGACCAAGCAAAAGGCCAAAAGGGTATCACTAATTAAAGCTAACCAAGTAGTAACATTTGTTAATGCTTAAAGTATAAAAGGCACTAAATAATTGAATCTATATTATCTCTTTAAGCATAGGGATAACGTTTCTTCGCCGGTCTTTAGACTTTAGTCCAATGCTCATTTGTTCTCTATCTGATTAATCATATCAGACCCCATGTGCCAAATTCCTAGTCAAACGCCAAGGAAACGTAAGCAGCTATGGACCACTTTTCAGAAACTGCTGAAGCTTAATGATTAAATTTTTAATAATAAACTAAATTTCACAAATATCCAATAATAAACAATATGCTCCTTTGTAAAACACATGTTCATAATTGTAATAGGACACCATTGATATTCGTCGTAGAGTAAGGACATGTGTATAAATTATTGTTTTTGAGGCCACCAGATGATGGAAGCTGATGGGAATCTAAAAGGGTTCCACAAACAAAGCCACAAAGTATATTGGTCCTCGATTTCAGCTACTGACACAAACAAAACTACAACAGAAAGGTTCTTGAACCGCCCATATCTAACCTCAATAATGACAATGATATCACTGTTGCCTCTTCTGCATTGTGCGCAGGACTGATAATGGCTTTAGGAGGGCATTGCACTATTTATTTATATCAGGGATGTAACATGGACTAATCCTTCTGTTAAAAAAATGGACTAATCCAACCAACCCTAATTTATATGTTGGGTTGAAAGTCCCAACTCAACTCAGCATATTAGGTTAAGATAGCTCGTCAACCCATTAAATATATGTTTGGATTAGTGCTTACAAAATTAAGTTTGAATCAAATTTAAATTTTCAAACTGAATTTTTAGATAAAGTTTTAGTCTCAACATGCATTTGAAGAGTAATCAAACATAATTACAAACTCATTTTCTTATACATACTTTTAGACTCTCACACAAAAAATTCAAACATATCCTAATTAGTGTAAATATTTTTATATCATTTTAGAAAAAAAATTCGACCTTTTAAAGTCATACCTTAATTAGTTGATAGTGTAAAAGTTGTAATTGATGAGAATTAAACTCATTAATTAAGACTTTTTAACGTTTCTATACATGATCCACTAATAATAAATTATGATTAGATTGTAAATGGATCATAGTGTAAAAACATTTATAAATTAAGGGCATAAACTATTTTCTCAATCTTTTTTCCTTGAATAAACACACAAATAATTAGTTATATCTTTAGCACTTGAAATTAATATGAAATCTACTCATAATTTGAAAAGGTTTAATTTCTATGCACATCAATGTAAACAAATTTATACTATTAATCAATCAAAAATAAAAATTCATAATTAAGCATAAACAAATTTAACATACATGCATGTCAATTATAATTTAATAATAATGGAAACTAATACACTATTTTTTATCTGTAAAAATAAAAAATAAATATAAAAAGATTTATAATAATTCATATACTTTTATTCAATCAACAGACTTAAATAAGATAAAAAGTAATAATAGCATAATATGTGCTTTTACTCAACTTAAAAAGTGAAACTCTCACCTTTTTCTCCCTCGATCAAGATTATGAATAGTTTCTTTCCTTTTTCCATTGGGTCTTCATTCCACTCTTTCAATTAGAAATTCATTAAATAATAACTTTTTCCCATGAAAGAAAACATATTGATCATTTATAATATCTTCAACACATGAACTAAACGTGAAATTAATTGATGAAAACATTATTTTAATTATATAAAAAAACAAACATGTATTTAATACCTTAGGTAGCCAAAATAATACAGTGGAAATGACAAGGCAAAAATCATGGTGAGAGTGTGAGACACACGCGGAAGATCAAAATTAAATCCACATGGATACGTAGAAAGTAGAAGAACAATCATACACAAACATTCATTTATTTTAAATATTTTATTAATATCTTTCATTTTTTATTTTTTTTCTTTTTATCACGTTATAAATCTTATAATATTTATATTTTTTCTCACTAATAAATACCTTTGCAGCATAATAAAGTAGAAGGATTAAATCAAACAGTCGAAAAACAAAGCAACAAAGGTGAACACCGCAATATCCGGGGTGATGCTGCGGCGCCATGGTGCGGTTACTGTAACATTGCTTATAATTGATATATACTATAAGAATCCAGAAAGGCTGAGAAAGAATCAATCATAAAATCACATTCACATATCAATAGCATCAACACACACATTATTAGAGAAGAAAAGAGTGAGAAGCAGAAAAATGGGAGCAGAACCTTTGTCCAAGAACGAGGTTGCACTTGCACAAACACAAGCTCCCTTCGTTCTTGGGCTCCAACCTTCAGCACTTGTTGACCACGTGGCACGTGTGGATTGGTCCTTGCTCGATCAAATTCCCGGTGAACATGGTGGCTCCATACCTGTACTCTCCCCCTATCACTACTTTTCTTCCTTTTTACTATATTTCTACTCTCCATTGTTTTTATTTTTTATTATAACTAGGTGGGTTCTTACTTCTTATAATCTTTCTTGTCTTTTTAATTTTCATTTTTTTGCTATTGATACATTTATTTTTCTAAGCATCGCTGTCACGTTCAATTTTTTAGTATAACCACAGTTTAATTAGAAATTTCGAATTTGAGTTTTGAGTGTATTATATTAAATATTTGGAGGAAGAATTTTGCTGTTTACAATTATCGTATCCGGCTTGAATAATATTGTGTTCAATGAATAATACACATGCTTTAGAAGAAAAAATTATTTAGTATAAGGAAACAATATTATGACATGACATGACATGTTTGAATTTAATTAATTGGGTAAGTAAAATACGTTTCATGGTGGTAGGTTGAGCTTGGAGAGCTTGAACATATACTAAGGGAGGTGAAAATTCATATTGTCTCATGCCATGACAATGATGATGATGATTATCCTTCTTCTCACATTAAGACCTTGGCTGGAGGCAGTGTTGCTAACACGATTCGAGGTCTAAGTAATGGGTTTGGGATTTCTAGTGGAATTATTGGGGCGTGTGGGGATGATGAGCAAGGGAAGTTGTTTGACCATAACATGAGCTCCAATGGAGTTGACCTCTCTAGACTCAGGAAGAAGAAAGGACACACAGCACAGGTTTGCCCCATGTCACAAAGATTAGGATAAAATTTAGACGCATTGTCTTAAGAGTTTTTGGTGTTCCCAAGTTTTTTTCTAATCAAAATTGGAGTTTTATCTCGGCCATTTGTTTATGTTTAATGTAAATCTTTGTTACGTGAATTATAGCCGATTCCACCTAGTGAGATCGGGCGTTGTTGTTGTTGTTTTGTTACGTGAATTAGAGAAATGAAATTTCAAGTTCTAATTGGTGATTACTGATTAGTACTAAAAGTAGTTATAAGGAAGGTATTTAAGTTTTGTCCCAAGTTTTATTTCATTAATAAATGTTTTGTGCAAAAGTTGAAATGTAACAACTTGACTGTTTGTCACAGTGTGTTTGTTTGGTTGATGACTTGGGAAACCGTACCATGCGGCCCTGTCTCTCAAATGCTGTGAAAGTTCAGGTACATGCCTCTGTAGTGTCTCAAATATATGCGTGTTATTTGGGGTGGAACATAAATAGGCACAGTTAAATATTGTTAAGTTTGACAATTACTCTGTTTTTTGCAGGCAGAGGAATTGGCCAAAGAGGATTTTAAGGGCTCCAAGGTTATTTTAGTGTCTTTTTTTTTTACTGTTACTCCTGTATGTTTCATTTGTTCATGTAATGTTCATTTAATTGTTTCTGTCATGAAAGGATTATATCATTAGTTTCTAGGACTGAATTAATTGTTCATGTATATTCCACCAAAACGGATCATAATTCATAGGACAAGGGTGAATTTCCCTTGTATTTGGTACTCTACCAGCATGCTAACGTAGTTAAGGATATGTTAACATTTCAGTGGTTGGTGTTAAGATATGCAATACTTAATTTGGAAGTTATTCAAGCAGCCATTCTTTTAGCAAAACAGGAAGGTCTTCTTGTTTCCTTAGACTTGGCCAGCTTTGAGGTATTCTACACAACTCCACATTCACCCTTAAGAACTATGATCTGAATCAACTCGCCTCTGTTACGAACTATGATATCATATTTTGTGTTTGTGCTGGCATGGCAAGTTATTGTGTACCAAGTACCAATATAGATGCAAAAATGGAAATTTTTCGTTTTCTACACATCAGTTATGTAAATTATGTACTAGTCTGATATGGTCTCTTTATTTTGGCAAGATGGTTAGGAATTTTAAACAACCACTTCTGAAGCTACTGGAGTCTGGGAATATAGACCTTTGCTTTGCCAATGAGGATGAGGCAACAGAGCTTCTAAGGTAACTCTATTTTTTACTTAACCCTGCTTTGTTCTAAGATATGCATTTTTAAGTTACTCATTGTCTTAGTTTCACTTAATAAGTAAATCTGTTGATTTTTTTTATACATGATGTCACTTTACTATGAACACAGGGGAGAACAAAATGCTGATCCAGCAACTGCTGTAGAATTTCTTGCCAAATACTGCCAATGGGCCGTAGTAACCCTGGGTCCTAATGGATGCATTGCTAAACATGGAAACGAGGTGTGTAAATTATCTGGGAGAATTATATTTCACCCCCAATTTCCATTTTTTTTTATATCTTGTTAGTTCAGTCAGTCTCATGTGTCCACTAGCCAAGTTTTACCATTTAAAATTCTGAACCCTTTTTTGTTAATATTCCAGATAGAAACCATAATTAACTAGATCAAACAATAGGTGTAATTTACCCAGTAGGAACTTGTTATGATGTTTTTTCTATCCAATATGAGGAGATTAAATATTAGACTAGTAAAACTTTCCTGTTGGTATGATAAGCTCAAAATCTGCTTTAGTAACAATAGTATATAACCATGGAACAAATATAGTGCAGAAAATTGTTTGACATTAATTATCTGTTGATGTGATGATTGTGATCCAAATGTAATTTAGTTTTACATTCATAAAACTTAGCAAGCAAGCATGTGAATAACGTTGTACCCTCTTTGAAAAAAAGCAAGTGAATAGTGTTCTATGATAAGTGCTGGAGCATGGAATGATTAAGGGCCTGTTTGGATACAAGGTAAAAGTGTTTTTGAGAACTTCTGTATTGGAAATATAAAGTTTTTTTACGAGTAGAAAAGCTCCCAAAAGGACTTTTAGCCTTGTATCCAAAGAGACTCTAACTTCAGTCATTACTATGAACTGTGCTTGCTTTAAATGTATCAGATTGCACGGGTCCCGGCCATAGGCGAAGCCAAGGCAATTGATGCAACAGGGGCAGGGGATCTTTTTGCAAGTGGATTTTTGTATGGAGTGATCAAAGGTCTGTCTCTTGAAGAGTGCTGCAAAGTGGGAGCATGCAGTGGTGGGTCTGTTGTTCGCTCTCTTGGCGGCCAAGTCACGCTGGAGAATCGCCACTGGATGTACAAACAAATGCAAATAAAGGATCTTCCCACACCTGATACAATCCAAATAACTAATGAATAGTCTCAATGAAAGAAAGAAAGAAAGTTGTTGCTTCAATGGGCCTTTTATTTCTTCCTTTTCATTTCATCTCTTGCCATTAAATGGCTGTTATTGTTCCAATTGTGAACTGGTTTGATTAATGAATGACAAGCCTTAACAAATTCCATGAAAGAAACGCAAGTATACCTAGCCTTGAATATATTTGAGCTTGATGCAAGAAGGATTGTCATTAGGTAATATCATACTTATGTCTTTGAGTTTATTATAAAATTTATTATAAAAACTATGGCGTGTTTGTTTTAGTATTTCTTTAGATAAATAATTGATCTGTTGATATTTCCGGTGGTTGGAGGAAATGTTCTTGCAAGAAAACAATCAAATGCCAATGTCATCTTGTCAGAAGAAACTTTGACAAAATTATGAATTTAAAGGCATAGGTAATTCTAGGACCACATGGGAGGTTTATCTCGACGTCAAGTATGTTTAGTTTGACTTCACCTTTGTCAAAATCGATTTATATTTTTCATGTTAAGGGCAAAACGAGTTTTGAGTTGTTCACTGCCAATTCAAACATTAGTTGTCATTGTCCTAACCACTAAGTGTAATCACCATGCTCTATTATCATGTCTGATTGTTTTGTAATATATATGACAAGGTTGGGGAGTAGCTCCTGAAATGGTGGAGAAATTGACCCTCCTCTTATCAAATGCCCTCCTAGCTTTTATTGTTGTCCTAAGACAGAACATGATGACCCAAGATTTTGAAACCTTGGAGCTGGAGCAACATGGGTGTGCCTTGAACTTGGAGTTTGAGATTTTTTAGCCTTACGAATAATTCATCACTACGGTCAAACTGCAAAACAATATTATAGACAAATGAAAGTTATTTACAAAGATACAACAATAAAGCTAGAAATATATTCACTTAAAAGCCGGTAGCATGAATGGACAAAAAAAAATACAAAAATATAACCAGAATGCAACTATTGATTTGTTTTTTTGTGAATGCAACTATTGATATTCACTGAACAAATATAACTTACTACTGTAAGTGTCCTTAACCTATTCAAATGACACATTTCACTTCTAATCATTGAAGAAAGGGAAAAGAAAAAGTAAAATAAATAATATTTTCACTATTATATTTAATTGGAAAACAAAAATAAAATAAATAATATTATCAAAATGATTGTATGGCCCACACATCACACAACTTCCATATTATAGTAAAATAGATTGTTAAGATTTTTTTAAAATGATAAATTTGATTTCAAATTTAACTTACTTAAAGGAAAAAATGTATAAAGTGAAAAATTAAAGATTGTTTTTTGATAAAAATAAAATTAGAGATATATCCAAAGTTAATTTAATCAAGTTATGTTTAAAATTACTTTTATTCAATCTAATGAAATATAAAGTCTTTTTTTTTTTACTTATCTATTCACTTTATATGAATACTTAAATTTTATTAATAATTTATTTAATAATATCTTTAAAAATAATAGTAAAAATATTTTTTTATTAAAAACATTATATTTAATATTTTGCCAATACGTCCTTATTATCATTTCAGTAAATATTTTTTAAAAATTATCAAATATATTAATTAATAATGATATTTATTGATATGAAAAAAAAAGAAGCATTAAACTAATGCACACATTTAAAAGTCAAGATTTTTTTTCTGATGTTATACATTTGTCAAGATTTGTATTCAATATTATGCATTAAACAAATTTAGTTAATTAGAAACAAAATACCTCTAATTAATTAGATATAATAAAGATTTTTCTAATAATTTGAAAGATTATAAAGTAATTAATTAAATTGAAAATGTTAAAAAAATAATTTATCTATGTCTTTAAATTAAAATATTTTATTACTAATTCTTTAAAAAAAATTGTCCCAAGTGACATATAATTTATTAATAATGATTCATTGAAAAGTATTTGTTATTGCATTAATTGGTGTGTTTTATATTCAACATTAAATTATTTAACACTAATAAATTTAAATCATTAAAAAATCTTAAAACATTTATATTCAAATTTTTACTTCATCCATCCCATTATAATTATAATTATCGTGTAAGAAAAAGAATTGATTCAATTTTAGCATTTCAATGAAATATTAATTAATTTTTTTACTTATATCCCTTAAATATTAATGATAAACTACATATCTAGAACCATGAAAAAAAGTAAAAGATCTTGAAATGAATTAATGATGATGTAAGATTAATTTTGTAAAATTATTATTCTCTTTTATCTATTTATTCATTTTTCTTACTATATGTAAAATAATAACCATGGACGACAATTAATTTGGAACAGCGAGAATACAAAATACATGTGACTTCATTGTTGTCATATTTAAAATATTATATAACTAATAAAAATATTCTTAATGTATTATGTAATATTGCAAATGTGTAATATTGCAAATATAATGTAATATTTTTTTACTGCAATATAATGCAATATTTCTTAACTTATTTAATCTACAATTGTTTTTTTATACATATTAACAATTCTTAAAATAGACATTTGAAACTAGTGAATGGAAAATAAGGGAAGTGAACATTTGCACACAACTAGAAAAGAAAAAATTAAATGGATAACCATTAAAACAGAAAAAAAAAAAGTAACCTAGCTTTCTCATTTTATATTTAATAAGAAAAAATGTAAAAAAAATTAAAGTTAACGTGTAGAGTAAAAAAAACCATTTAAAGAGATTTTTTTAAATTTAAATCATTTAAACTAAATGTGTAGAGTAAAAAATTGAAGTTATATCCAAAAGTCAATTAAATTTAAAATTACTTTAATTCAATCTAAGGATTAATAAATTCTAACTTTTTAATTTTACTTTTTTCTTCACTTTATATAAACTTTTAAACTTTATTGATGATTTTGTTTATTAATATCTTTAAAAATAATAGCTAAAGAACAAAGTTAATTTTTTTCATTGAAAACATTATATTTAATGTTTTACCAATACATACTTATTATTATTTCAATAAAACAATTTCAACAAAAAAAGTTTGTCAAACAATGTTTTGACGTCCAGAGTTCTTCCATTGACGGCGCCAATCAATACAGAGGAAGCATTCCAACGAGAGTTGGAGAAAGAAGAGACCAAGAGAGAAATAATCGCTAGTGAGATTGCATTGGCATGTGGACCAGAGCTTGAAGAAGAAGTGAGGAAGAAGATTGCATCAAATAGAGCATTAGGAATCCCGATGCAAAGATCGAAGGGGAACTCTTTTAATAACAATAAAATGTTTGATGGATCACTATAACATTTCCAAGGTTGACCTTCTATCCTAGTTCACAAGCATAAATTCATCACTTGCAAACATAGTTATCATATTTGGATTGGTCATAGACTTAGTTAGAGTATCGAGTCCTTGACATGAGTCAATCTAATGAGTTAATAGTTGACTCACATGATCCAATATGTAATAAATTATAATAAATTTTATATTCAGATTACGTATATATTTTATATTGGCTACTATTTTATTGAATAATCAACTTGGTTTAATGGTGTCGTTTTCTATTTAACCATGGGGTATTGGGTCCGAAACCCATACATGTTACTTTTAGTGTTTACTTGTTTTATTTTCTTTTTTCTAAATTCTAATGCTAAAGGATAAGAAGAGTAAAGCAATTTTTTTAAAAAAAAATTAAGAGAATTTTATGATTATTTATCATTTTATATTTTATTTTTAAACTATCAAATTGACCTTCTCTTCTTTCTTCTTCTCTTTGTTCCTTCAAAACTACAGATCCAAACATATCCCAAAGGAACAAGGGAATTGATTGATGAGCTTCGATCAACAGAATAGCTTCAATTTATTTGATACTAAAATATTAGTTCATACTCTGTCAAAAAAAAAAATATAGTTCATACTACGGTCATGCAACGTTTCAAGCTTATCCTCTTAACACAATTTATAAAAAGATAAATTGACGGTATCTTACTTTGTTCTCTTTCTCGTTCCCTTCCCTATGGGAACCTTCAAGGGCTTCTATGAAAACCCACCTCACGTGTTAATCCTCCCTTGAACCTCTCCCTATTATACTTTTAAAAAATAAATCATTTTTCATAATTTAAGAAATAGTGTTGCACATAAAAATATAATCTACGTGTTAGCCTTATAATTCAATCATAATTTAAAATAAATATAACTTTTAATATAATTATTTTAAAAATCAACAATCTTACCATACATAATTTCTAATTATGTCACAATGTAAAATTGTCATTGTATAATCTTTTTACTTTGAAAATAATAAACTTTTTAAATTTAATGATCATGCATTATTTTATACTATTATCCAATTACAAATCATCACTTTCATGATTTTAAAAATAATTATTATAAAAATCAAAAAAATGTCTTATACTTGTTGAATTCATTAGGTTATGATTGGATACACTATAAAACTATTTTCCACTATGAGTGTATAACCATTAGTCTCTAAAGAGTGTCCAACATTTTTTTCAGCCTGAATTTCAATTAAATATTGTAAATCACGAATTCAAGTTCATCAAGCAGCTATAAAATCGTTTACAATGATCAGGCATGGATGAATTGCAGAAACAAACAGATTTAAGGAAAGAAAATCCATTGAAGAGATATCTTGTCCCATGACACATGAAACCTACTCATCTTTAAATATCGGTATTCAACACCTCTAGTACTTAATTTTAAATTATTAGATGTCCATAGGAGAACCACCTTGGTCTACAGCAGCAGCAGCACCTTGATCAGCAGCAGCAGCACCCTGATCTGTGGGAGCATCCTGTTCGGCTGCTGGCTGAGCTTCTTCTTCGGCTGGAGCGGCTTCTTCCTCCCTCACAATCTCAAAAGTATCAATCAACTGTTGAACAGTTTCTGGATCCAAAATGTGGAAAGGCTCACCAACTCCAACCACAGCAATTGTGCACACAGAACTCCTGAGTTTTTCACCTTGCAAGGACTCCCTAGTTGCAATAAGTGCATCTTTGATCAGATCTTCTCTCGAAGAACCCACGAAATTCTCAAACCTGCGTTCCAAATATGTCTTAGCAGCTTGAGAGCGAGACCCAATAGCAAAAGCCTGATATTCAAAATAGTTTCCACTGGGACAGTTGTAATAGAGGTGAGCTCCTGATTCATCTAATCCAGCTACCAGGAGTCCAACCCCATAAGGACGTTTCCAAGACCGCTGTGTGCAAACCTGCAACCCAAAATTGCATCACAAATACAGATGAGAATGAGATATAAGTTCTAATAATAGTTGCAGATAATTCTTTCTTTCTGTCCTTTTTTGCCATATAATTCTGCAGATGCAAGGAGTAAAAGTTCAGCACACATTAGAGAAAGAAAACACATACTCAAACATTCATTCTGTATTTAACAACTCAGTTACAATGCCTGCACAAAGAACCAAAACAGACCGGTAGCACGCCAAAAGGTTTTCAAAATTAGTCCACAACCACGATTGTAGCCTTCATCAAGGATTTTGAAGTCTTCCCAACCGCAATACTAGCCACATCAACTGCATTTGTCCGAAATCATTCCCAATAGTAATGAAACCCTACCACAACCATGATTTTAAATTGCAATTGTGGTTCCGTCGAGTTCCTTGATATCACAGAATTTTACAGACAAATACAGTCAAACACAATTGCACTCAAACACCCCAAAAAACCTTGACATTATCGTGGCGGAAATCTTTCAAAACCTTACATTAAAAAAAAAAAATATCACAACTAACTCAAATCAGCATCGGTCTCCACCAATTTTGATTTGAAATTCGTGGAGCAGCAAAGAAAATTAAACTCACATTGTCACCATTCATTCCCAATTTGAACAAACAAACAGACCAAACAAGTTCGTTCACATAACCTAAAATCGAAATTAATAAAAAGTGCAGCCCTAGACGAGCCGTCGTTTCGATTCTAACAATTAAAAATGCAGCGAGATACTAATTATTAATATTACTATCAAGGTTTTAAATATCGGCCGTTGCGGCGTTGCAGTTTCGTCGCGTAATCGCGAACAAATGCAGCCAATGCGGTTCCAATTGCGGTCACGAACACTTAAAAAACATTGACGTTGCGGCCCAATCACGGTCGCGGAATTTTTGTTTTTTTTTTACAAAACCCTAGGCATAAGCAAATAGAGTAGACTAGGAAGGGCGGTGACCTGAGCCTTATCGGCGAGCTGAACGACTAGTCTGCCGACGGGGAGCGGCGACTCGTAGGTGTAATTATAGTTGATGCATTCGGATCTCATGTAGCGGGAGAGGACGCGGCCATCGGCGGTGAGGCCAGCGATGGCGACGCCGATGTGATTGTCGACCTTGAAGATCTTCTTCTGGTGCGAGGAGAGTTCGGAGTTGGCCTTGTTGACGCATGCGAGGACCACGTGGGTCTTCGATCGGAGCCCTATCGCCGCCGAGCCCTGCTTCACCGCCTCCATAGCGTACTCCACCTGGAACAGCCTCCCCGCAGGGCTCCATGTGGTCACGTCCGTGTCGTACTGGTTTCTGAACATTTTCACGATTCAACAACAAACACCAAAACCCAAACCCTCTCTTCTTCTTCACTCTCTTTATTTAGCCTCCTTTTCTTCTTCCTCAAGAACTCTCTCTCTCTCTCTCGCCCCATGCCTTCAGTGTTGTTGGACAAGTAAGTATTGTTTGATTGTTTAGTCCACTAACCCAATGGGCTCCCACAATTTGGACCGGCCCATCTGTTCATTAAGATTAGGGAGATTCTGTTTACACCTCCTTTTTACTCTTCGTATCTGTCTATCTATCTACTATATCTGTCTAGTGTCTATTTATTTTATATATATATATATATATATATATATATATATATATATATATATATATATATATATATATATTATATTCCATAAAATATATTATGTTATATGAATAATATTTGCATTTATCTGTATATTTATATCTATCAATCAATATATTATATAAAGTAAAGTTGTTCACTGTGTGTGTCTGTTAGAATACGTGAAAAATAATGGTTAATGTAGGTCTCGTGTAATTGCAAGCATATTTTAAAAAAATATATAGAACTGTAAAACAATAATATATTATAAGAATTCATACCTTTAGTAGAAAGAACTTGCTGAAGATGCAAAAATGCTAACCCACTCTGAACAATAATGAAACAAAAGTAGAAAAATAATGTGAAATCAAATTTCAGAATGCATTAAAAATGAACATAGAAGGAAAATTTCCGCATAAGTATAAAATTATAAAATTATAGGGATACACTCAATAATGTTAGAAGAATCCATAAAAATGGGGTGTAAAGAGTGAAATGGGAGAATAGAGAGCATTGTCCTAAAGATTGGTGGTCTAGTTTTGCGGCAAACCTGACTCTTTTTTTTCTTTTTTAATAACTAATAGTTATTGTATGCTACAATTAAGACATTTTGCGGTAAGTTTTCCTTTAAATCGCCATAACTAAAACAATTCTGTGAAGTTTTTCCTTTAATTGTGGCTATGAGAAGACAATTTGCAATATTAATTTATTTATTTTTGGTCGGTCAAATAAATATATTGATAAGCACAAGAAATGAAAAGGATTACAAAAGAATAATAGAGATCCTTAGATCAAAGGGAAACTGGTAGCTTAGAGTATACATGAGAAAGAAGCATACCCCAAGATACCAGCTCTAAAGGATTACACAAAATAACCACCCCAATAACAGAACCCCCACGATCAAACACAATCCCCTACTGTCCGGAATTAGCCTTTTTTGTGGCTGATGAGCATTTAATTATCTATGGCTTCATAGGCATTCCACTTGGTTGATTTCCCATGCAAAGTAGCTGCATTTAAAGGCAGGTACCCTCTCTTAGATATTCAAGAAGAAAAAAATTGAGGGGCAAAATTTATGAGATTGTGAAACTTTTGGGGAAGGGGGCAAAAAGTTTAATTAAGCAAAAAAAAAAAAATTAATCAATGTTTTAAAAATATATTAGATTTAATCGTTAAATTTTTGCAAATTTTACTATTTTTACAAATTTTTTTACCAAACTAAATGGTTTTGTAAAACTATATACCAAATTAGGTAGTTTCAAAAACTATTTATTAAAGATGAATAATTTTGATTTTTGACATCGATAGTAATTATAATTGATGTAATTTTTTTTTACATCGATTATAATCACAAAAGATATAGAAGGTCACTTTTCTATATCAATTATAATTATAATCGATGTATAAAAATCTAAAAAACGACTTTTATTTCATTTTATTGCCAAAATGATGGTAAAATACATAGAATTTAAAAAATTTAGATGGTAAAATTTGTTAAATGTTGAAATTTAGATGATAAATTTTGTGAAAAGAACTTGAGTGGTAAAATCTAAAAAATTATGAAAGTTAAGTGATAAAATCCGTGAAAGTACAAATTGAATGATAAAATTATCAAAATAATAAAAATTTAGTGGTAAAATTTGTAACTAAACCAATATATTATGAGTTGTTGGATAAGACATTCCAATTATATTTTATTTTGAATAGCTTATAAGTTAGTTTAATCAATTGCTTTATCTAATATTTTAATTTTACAATAGAGTTCAAACTCATTAATTACCGAGAGTTGATGTGATATTTCTTAATTAATTAGTCATTAATTTATTTAAGTATTCATCAAATTCAATGTCCATTCTTAAGATTTTTCTATTGACAATCTAAAGATAATACTATAACCACATGTGTATAATACCTATACATGTAATTTATTAAATTAAAATTTTATAATTTTACTGTTTATCATAATATATATTATATGATAACAAGTATTCAAAACTTATTAGATTAACAATTTTAACAAAGCAATAAGTATAATAGTTAAATAAAAAAATAATACTTAATTTTTTCATATAAACTAATTTTGCACGTTCATTTAGTCATAAATAACTATTAATATTACTTTTAAATAATCATTGTAAAAGTTAATAACTTATCTCATATAATGGATTGAAATTAAATGATTGTTATATTTTCTTTGACTATAATAGTTAAATAAAAAAAACAATACTTTATTACAGCTAGAAATTCATCACACATGATCCCTAAAGAAAAACAACACAAAAAAGAAATAATCATCACTTGATAGATGAGATCTTCAACATACATACTTATCCCTGATATGAAAGCATATTTATTTCTGCATAGTGTCATTAACTGTAGTTTCTGCAGGTTTAGGAAGAAGCTCATTATTAACTGTAGTTTCTTCAGGTTTAGGAAGAAGCCCTTTTTCTCTGCAGGTTTCAACGGCTCCAGTAAACATATCCTCTAAGCTGTACTTAAATTTGAAGCCCAAGTCTGTGATCTTCTTCGAAGAAAATTTAATAATGTCCAATTCATCTGGAATATTCTTGAACCTAAACATCAAAATACATACAATTTGTGTATTATTCATACATATTAATGTATTATTATTACTGTAATACTCTATGTACATGCAATTAACGAAACGAGTCTTACTTAGTAAGGACATTATACTCAGGGTATTTTTGGTTAAGCAGTTTTGCAATGTCATGAATGGTTGCCTCGTGTGAACAGCATATGTACCTCCCTTCGGCTTTTGGATTCTCGAACACGAATATATGGCCAAGACAAAGGTCATCTAAGTGTACGAACTGGCCCTGCTTTATGATATGGTAATGGGACTCATTTCCTGCCAATTAAAATTAAGTACCATTCCAACATTAAATATCTTGAATGAGTTGTTTCAAGAATAATGATATTAACTTGATAAGTATTATTAGGATTTCACGCATTTAATCAACCCACTTAAACTCCTGACTCATAAGCATTATGTATTCATTTGTTTGTGTGGACAGAAAAAAAATTGACAACAACTGTCATCTATCTAAATCTTAAAATAATTGCATATGTAGCAGCATTAAGTATCATTAATTCGTTGAAAGATGAATAATAGAATAAACTATACACAATAAATTAGACTTCACTATGTTAAGGTTTATTAAAATGACAACAAAATCCACGTATAAAGGGCACCTGTGATTAGTGAAAGAGCAGTGATTAGGCTAGGTGGCATTGTTGGCATAAGAAAGGGGCCAACGACAAGGGGTGGAATGACTGATATAAAGTCTATGTTGTGCTCTTTGGCATATTTCCACGCTTCTTGCTCCGCCAGGGTCTTTGAAACAAAATACATCTGCAAAAAATGGAAACATTATATAGAATCATATTCATCCACTATTAATTAATGTGAGAATATTATTTATTCTCCTCTGTTTTTCCTTTTTCTCTTGGAGGAAACAAACTCATAATCACTCTATTCTTTCTATAGTACACAATGTCATAAACCCCAACTCATTTATGTTAGGCCTTGTCTATCTTAAAAAAAGGGTTTTTGTCAAGTGCTGGCCGTGTGTTAACGAAGAAAAATAATAATATTTGGATAGCATTAAATTACAAACACTTCATTAATACTTAGTTTTGTTTTTTATTTTTTTCTATCACATTATATCCCTTATCATTTTGTATGTTTTTTAATAATCACTACTAAATTTTTTTTTTATCTTGCTAGGTGTGAAATGCAAATATATTGTCCAGAAATCATTTTTTGAATAAAGAAAAACTACAAGGATATATGACACAATTCTTTTTTTTTGGGTAAAAAATTTTTGATTATGTATTTTCGGTTAAACTTGATTTCAGCCATGGTAATTTCAAATCAATCAATCTGGTCCATATCCATAGGATTTAGTCTATGTGCATTGATGAACAAACACATATTTCATCCATTTTTTAATAATAGAAAGAAGAAGAAAAAAAAACTAACCCAACCAGTCATTTTGACCCTTGTGCAGAAGTCAACATCGCTCCAACAGTTCTCATCGATGACAGGGTTTGGGTGTTCCGTAACATCCACAGTTCCCGCTGAGGAAGTGAATACAAGCCTTCGGACAGTTTTGGCCTTCACGCATGCTTTCATGATGTCTAGCAATCCGTTTATTGTAGGCTTTATCACTTCATTCTGCATTTCCAAACAAATTTAATTTCTAATAACCATATTAGAATACGTTAACGTTGAACTTTTCAAGAATTTCATCACAACTTATTAATTATTTGCATTCCCTTGGAGAATTTTATATGCTGTACAAAAATGCAACCGTACAAGTTGTCATCACGATCATGCCACAATTTCAGTAATTTGACGAAATAGCCCCCAAAAAATATTCAAGAAGAAAAAAAAGTAAATATATAAAGACTAGGTTTGACTGGTAGCTAGTAGCTGCTGGTGGGGTTATATATCGTTGGAGTGTTGGGTTTACGAACTTGCATGTATCTCTAAAACGAACACGTCAACAAGAAGTCGTCCACATGAAATATGGTATTAAGCAATGGTGGTTATCATTAGTTGACTAATACTAATAACTTAATTGTGTTATTGGCCTTTTATCATAAGAACAATATATTTCAACACCTAAATGTTAGTTTACATCTAGTGAGAAAAAAAAAAACAAATTATTTGGTGTACACTCGTATGTCCATCAAAATAAAATAGATGAAAAAAAAAAAAAGTATAATAGGTAATAGAAAGAAAAAATATAAGACATTCATGTATTATTACCTATAAAATATATAAATATGATACGTGATTTCATATGATGAAAAAATAAAGAAAGATAAAAAAAATATTAATAAAATGTTGAAGTATAATTATTCTTTATCATATTGCATATGCCCAATGATATAATTGTGTCAAACAAACAAAAAAGTTTATGATTTTGGAGAATAATTAATCAGATCGAGTATCTGACTTCATCAAAAACCAAAACATATATGAGGAAACAACAAATTAATAATTAACATATATAATTGTCTACCAAATAATTTATCTTATTTTTTTAGGAATTAATGTATCAATTATGCGCATTATATATGCTTATGTTCTTGACTTCATGTTAGAGAAGCCTATAGGTTTCTTAGGTGAAGGATCATGTAACATGATGGTTCGTGGCAAGGAAGGAAAAAAATAAGTGTGAAGATGATCAACATACCTCAGGGTCCTTGGAGTCAAAATCCATGGGGGTTGCCACGTGGAAAACTCCAGTGCAGCCTTTAATGGCTTCATCAAAGCTTCCCTCTTGAGCAAGATCAGCCTTCCACAGAGACAATTTGGTCTTTGCACCTGGAAGCTCCACCAAATGCTTCACCTTCTTCATGTTAGCTGAAGCATGCATATAATAATAATAATAATAATGTAATAAATAAAAGTGTTATTATTTATTTATATTTTGTTAGTACGTGTAGTAGATTAAAAAAGTGATTTTAGGCATGAGATGAAATGAAAAATGATGTAATATTGGGAACCTGGATCGCGTACAGTGGCTCGGACCGTGTAGCCACGCTCGATGAGTCTCATGACAAGCCATGACCCGATGAAACCAGAGGCTCCTGTAACGCAAACACTTTCGGATGCTGAACTTGAACCCATGTTCTCTCTCTCGTTGTTTTGGTTTTTTTTTTTTGCTCTTATTATTTATAAGGCTTAGCTTGAAAATGGAATGGAAGAAACCGTATGAAGTGGGTGCTTTTATAGAAACAATTGCACAAAGAGGACTGAGCTTTTAAATATCCTTTTTATTGTTTATTGGTAAGAATTCAACACATTATTAAAAGATTTATAATACTCTTAAATTATATACATTATATGTTTAACTAATCAAACTAAATTCATTTGATTTTAAATATGTCTCTTTAAGTGTATGATACTAATATTTTAAATTTTTTGTCAGTAATTTAATATATTACAATTATAGCATTACATTAGCCTTCTGTAAAGACTAATATAACAAGAGTTTAAATTTTCAAAAGATTTTTTGATAGTAAATTAAATATATAATACCTATTTCTCTTTTCTTTTAGAATTTCTTTTTGAATGTGTTTTTTTTAGAATTTATTTTTCAATGAAAGCGTTTTTAGAAATTTTTATTGACCTCTTATCTTATTAAATCTATTATTTTCATTTTTATTTTTGAATTTAATTTTTTATATTTTTTAAAAGAGTATCAATAATTAAAAGTAATTTTATTATCACGAAATAGTTTTTGTAATAAATTTCAATATAATTTATATATAAAAAATATTTATTTATTAGAAATTTTAATTATAACATAATTTATATGTTAAAAAAATATTTATTTATTATAGATTTAGTTAAATAAAACAAAATTATCTTGTAGATGGTAAAGGATAAGATACTAGCTTATTGATTTTTTTTTTTATAAAAAACTAATATGGTGTCATGCATACAGATGACTCATTAAGGTTTTTAAGAAAAATACATTCATACTGATAAATGAAATATTTGAAAAATCTATTTTAATTAACATTTTAAAAATATTAATATGAAAACATGTGCTATTTTAAACTAGGAAATTCCAAATTAAAATCTGCTTTATTCTCACATGGCATAGGACAAAGACAATGCAGGTCCACATCGAAGCACATCTTTTATGGAAATTGGTTCATTATTATTTCATTGTGTTATTTTATGATACCTGTCTTTTACTCAACTCGTGATCACCAGCCGGTTATGTTAGGTACAACAAGTTAGCTGAACTAAAGAGCACGTGACTGCTGATTGGTGGCTCACTGACTGCTCACACATTTCATCCTTCATTTTTGTTCCTAACTTCTTATATATCTCTGCCTTCACTTCACAATAACAAACACAAAATCATACAAGAATTTATATGCAAAGAAAAATATTAATGCAATTAAGTTGGGCCCAAAAATAGAACAAAACAGAAAAAAGATAGAAGAACGGGCCAAGCTTGCTTCATAATAATAATAATAAATGACCTATCTAGAAAACAAAAATATTTACATATGAAATTAAATATTCATATAAAAAATGCTTAAATATGAAATAGACATATCTAAAAATTTGATGAGCTCAAGCTAACCTATTTGATAACTAAAAAAGTTGAGCTCGGCAAGCTTACTTAATACAAGCTAATTATTAAGGTTTTGGTTGACTTGTTTGAGGGTCAGATCTAACAGAAAAGCCTATTTACCTAATAGAACTTGTTTGAAAACTCTATGAATGATTAATGATGGTGGTGGCATCGTTATTTTTAGTTTATAAAACTTTCATCGTAGGGGTGACCTACGGTACAACTATCAAACCACCATCATCCAAGAAATCATAATGTTAAGATAAGATTGCACTTCATTGCACCATGCTTTGGGACTAAAGATCACTATTCATGCCTACACCGCATCAATCAACATGGCAAATATTACTAACACTGAGACCCAAACACGACCCACATAGAAACACAAAGAGAAGTCACCTTCTTGGATTTTAAGCTGGAAATTTATTCCCATTTCATATGAAGGAAGTTGTGTATGGTTCGATTAAGCGTTCAAATACATGCTAACATTGATTATCTCTCTAAAAGCCGAGAAGGGTGGAGGTTTTCTTTACCAACTAATTCAGAAGGACGGAATGGAGCTATTGAAGGACAAAAAAAAAAAGGAAAATGGAATAGAATAAAAATAAGTGTGGATATGAGTGTCAGAAGGAGACAATCCGATGTTCAGACATTCAAACAAGTTAGACTAATGTTTAAAAATTATCTTGTAGTAAGTAAATGGATTAGGCTTAATCCCTACTAATGTATTAATGTAACACTTTTGATGATTAGACATTATTAATGTGACATTTTATAACATCATCATTTACTGACGTGATACTTATTGACGTTTACAACCATTAAACATGTGAACAATTTAGATGATCTCTGTCTTTCTCACATATTTCTGCTTGAGGAACCAAAAGTAGAAGGGAGGTACATTTGCAGTGCATGTGACGCAACCATTCATGACATTGCCAAATTAATTAACGAAAAATACCCTGAGTACAAGATCCCCACGAAGTAAGTCTCCCAACTACTTTATAAATATCATACTAATAAAAAGAAATCGATTTAGATTCACCAGTTGATATTGGTCAAGTTATTGGTTCAGATATTCACCGTAACAAACCAAAACTAGTGCCTTATATAAATGGAAAATAATCTACTAAGATAAGAAGTTTGTGTACCAAATAAATTTATTTTGATCTATGAAACTTATGAATGAGTTAAAAGAAATTCATAAGTTTCTCAAAAGTTTTACCAAACATAACTGTTAACATTTGAAAAGATCATTCTAATGTTAAGGATTTGAACTCTCACGTAAAGGGGGTCTTCTCTTAGTAATTAGAGAGAACTAATCTCGTAATATATATAAAAGGTGTAAAAATTCTTTGAAAATAAAAAGAAAGTAATTCAGTAAAAACATGTATAAATAAAGCATATATAAAATTAACTATAGGTTGGACTAATTGTGAAAATTGGACTTTTAGGTTCAAGAATATTCCAGATCAACTGGAGCTTGTGAGATTTTCTTCCAAGAAGATCACAGACTTGGGATTCCAATTTATGTACAACTTAGAGGACATGTACACTGGAGCAATTGACACATGCAGAGACAAAGGGCTTCTTCCTAAGCCTGCAGAAAAAGGGCTTCTTACTAATTAAACCTGCAGAGAAACTCCAGTGAATGCCATCATGCAGAAATAAATAGGCAGCATTCATATCTCTGTGTCTGTGATGGCTACTGTGGATCTTGCTTTTCTTATTCTGTTCTTGGTTAATGTTTATGTTTTATGAAAAATTAAAAGTGTGAGTGGCTTGTAAGGTCAGGTTGTCTTCAAATAAGTAAATAAAAAGCCATCTTCTAAATTCTAAAGTCTTGTTAACTTGCATAATATTTTTCTTACAGTATATGCAAAATGTCTGGATGTTTGAGGCTACTTCATAAAACTACGGTTTTGAAGTGCTAAAGGCTTAATTAAAACAGGAACTCCATGAGATTAAGTGGACGTATTGACCTTGCTTTATGATCGAATAATGGCCCTCATTTGCTGCCAATTTTTAAGTACCACTACTTCGGCATAATATATAGAAACATTTTCTTTAATTAATTCACATGTTTAAGAATCATAATATCTCTAGGTGTAAATGTAATTTAGAGTTGGGTGTGTACCAATTATTTTCCTTAATTTGCATAATGTACCTGTGATTGGCTAGGTGGCATTGTTGGCATGAGAAAGGGACCAACGACAAGAGGTGGAACGATAGTGATGAAGTCCAGACCCTGCTCTTTGGCAAATTTCCATGCTTCTTTCTCCGCCAGCGTTTTAGAAACAAAATACATCCACATTCAAACCAAGACAATAAAATAACTATTTATTGCATATAAAAAAATTACACTCTTAACGAATCACAAACAAATCGTTAACATAATTTTTAAGTTAAATATTATATGCATGCTTGATTTACTGTTGTCAAATTTTTAAAACCTGTTTTATTAAAATCAATAAACTTATTATATAAGATAATTTATGATTTTTTTTCTTACCATGATAATAATGTCAAATATTTATCTTTTTTCTAATGATTAATTTTTGTAAAAAAAAATTATCATCTTTACTAAAAAATTTCTTTCAATCACGTTTTTTTTTTATTAAAAGAAAGTGTAAGAAATTAAACAGGATGGCAGTCATATATAATACTCACACAACAACTCATGTTTTTATAAATTGAACATATATATATATTTAAGTAAAACATTATTTATGTATCTTTTAATAACAACTTTTATGTTCTTGAGGGTGACGGTTAATGACATGCTATCATAATCCTCTATTAACAATCATCATAACTCATAAGTGAGGAGATAAATTACTAACCCAACCAGTCATCTTTACTCTCCGACAAAACTCAACGTCGCTTCAGCAGGTCTCGTCGAAAACGGGCTTTTGGGGCTCATTAGCGTTGAGGGTTCCGGCTGAGGACGTGAATATTAGCCTTCGGACAGTTTTTGCCTTCAGGCATGCTTCCATGATGTCTAGTACTCCGTTTATTTTAGGCTTTATCACTTCATTCTGCACTTGCCATGAATCAAATTTGTAACAACGTGTCAGATCCTATCTTCATCAATACTAATATTATTGCATGCACATTTCACGATCTTCATATAACTAATTTTCATCAATTATACATTCTGTGAGATTTTTATGTGGCTCTAGAGGTCAATTATACACAAATACCCTTGTCTCTCCCAAGCAAGTCTCACCTCCACCCAATGGCCAATACGACTGTTGATCCAAACATCGCTGCCGCAACCGCCCTACACCGTCATCGACGATCCTTATGTAAAAAGAAAAAGCGCCAACGAAGTTGAAAACGAAAGTGAGGTACAAAACTTTGACCTATTCCAAAATAGGTCTTTCCATCATACTCTAATTTTTTTTACACTTTTAGAAAATTCTTTCTCAAATAATTTTTCCAGAAATATATTTTATACTTCCGGAAAGATCTTTTTAGAATACACTAATTGTTTTTACATTTCTTGAAAAGTCTTTTTGAAAGTATAAAAATTTACTTTGAAATAGTTTTTCTAAAAGTATATAAAATACATTTCTAATTTACTTTGAAATAGTTTTTCTAAAAGTATATAAAATACATTTCTAAGAAAATCTTTCTGAAATACACTATTTTTTTTTTACACAAGCATTTCCAAAAGTATAAAAATTTACTTCTAGAATAATCTTTCTAAAAGTATAAAAATACACTTTCATAATACACTAATTTCTTTTTACACTTTCGAAAAGGCCTTTTTCAGACGTATAAAAATTTACTTCTAAAATAATCTTTCTAGAAGTATAAAAAAATACTTCCCAAAAGGCATTTCTAGAACACACAATTTTTTTTCATTTCCAGAAAAAGGCCTTTTGAGAAGTATATTTTATACTTATGGAAAGATTGTTCTGGAAAAGTGTTTGGGAAAAATAAATGCTCAACCTCCTCCTTGCAATGGTTTGCTTGCATGCTTCTTAGGACTTCTCCCTAAACCATTTTTCTCGTTCTTACATAGGAGACAACATCATCAGTGTCGTGTTGCACTACCAATCTACCACCCATCATCCATACTGCACCGCCCCTGTAGAAGCAAATATGATATGAAGTTTTGATGATGTCAAAGATAAGCGCTTCTCACGTTTGATCCAAGTCAAGAATTCAGAAATTCAAGATAATTGATGAACTTAGTTCCTAGAATCTAAGGAAGAGTTTCTTAATTGATGATGCACAGGTTTGACCAAAGGATATTTTACAAAAGTTTTTTTGTGATTTCAAATATATGATATTTTCTCTCTAGTAATTGATTACCAGAGGATGTAATCGATTACCAGTGGCTAAATTGATTTATGAAACAGTTTTACAAATTTCGAATTTGATTTTAAAAGGTTGTAATCGATTACACACAATATGTAATCGATTACCAGAAGTTGAAATTGTTTTATAACAGCCTTTAGAAATTTAAATTTAAATTTTAAAGCTTGTAATCGATTACAACTTGTGTGTGATCGATTACCAGACATGAAAATTCAAATTTCAAATTTGAAGAGTCGCAATTCTTCAGAAACTAACTGTGTAATCGATTACCAGTTAGGAATTTTCGAAAATAATTTTCAAGAGTCACAACTGTTCAAGAAGTTTTTGAATGATTTTCAGAGGCGTATAAATAGGTGACTTGGGACATGGAATTTTTAAGAGAGTTTTCTTGAACAAATTGTCTTATCCTCTCAATACCAAATTGTCTTATAACTCTCAAAAAGAATTTCTTGACCAAAACACTTGCAAATTCAATAAGAAATCTTGAGTGATCTTCAATTGTAATATCTTTCTCTTAAAGAGAGAATTCTTCATCTTCTTCTTATTCAAAGGAAATTGTTTAAGAGACCGAGTGTCTCTTAAGTTGTAAGGATTTCTGAACACAAGGAAAGGGTTGTCCCTGTGTGGTTCAAACTTTGTAAAAGACATTTTACAAGATAGTGAAAATCTCAAGTGGGTTGCTTGGGAATTGGATGTAGACACAGGGTGTGGTTGAACCAGTATAAAAAATGAGTTTGCATTCTCTGTTTCCTTAAACTTCTTTTAATTATTGCATTTTATCTTTTACTTTAAAGAAGTTTATTTTTTGAATTGTTCTTTGAATAATTCATATTAAGGGTGCATTGTTAATCCAAAAAGAGAATTAAATTTTAATTAGACAAAGTTTTGTATCTTAATTCAACTCCTCCCCCTTCTTAAGATACCGAGGCCACTTGTCTAACACCCCCACCTCAACCCATCTCCATAGGTGAAGAGAATGAACCTGTGTGCATGCTTCTACATGTAGATTTTCCCATCGCAACACACCATCACCTTTTCTATTGTGGATGGTTTCTTTGTACGTTAAATTTGTTGTATGTTGGAGATGATGGCTTCACTGTGAAAGAGTGCTTCATCAAAGGGGAGGTGGTTGGTGTAAGGGACATTCTAGTGAGGGGTAGTTCTGTCCATTCTTATCTTTTGGGAGGTGCAAGAAGCCAAAAGGGAGGTGCAAAAAATAAAAGCCATGTTTGCATGATGTGAAGGAAATGGAGAGGAGAGGAAGAAATAAGATGGATTTTTTTATTATTATTTATGTTTGATTCAAATTTTAGGAGGAAAGAAGAGGGGAATGAAAGGGAGTGAAATTTCTCATAATCTTATATTTGATCCTCTCCAATATTAGGGGATTTGGAGGCGAGGGGAAGAAGATTTATTTACAACATTTCAATTTAAAAGACTAAAATTATAAGAATATAAAAGTAAATATATTTTTAAAATCCCTCCCTTTCCTAAACCAAACAAGAAAATTGTTACATTTCATTTCCTTCATTAAAATTCCTTTTCTCCCATCCTTTGAACCAACCAGTCCATTAAAGACAATAAGATGATATTTTTAACATCTAACCATGGTTTTAAATTTCAGTCTATAATTGCAATTGCAGCTACAACATAAAGGTTTTTTGAGTCACCGCATTTATATCATGATCTCAATTGCAACCACATTGACTGTATTTTTTCCATCATTTCTTGCAACGCCAAGAATCATGATGAAATCAAAATTGCGACTACAATCACAATTTAAAATCATTCATCTAACCTATGATTCAAAAAAAATTAACATTATTAGCTACCGTCTTTTCACCTTTGGCTTGGGACTAGAGGGATTATGGACCCATTCAGATAACTAAGTCTACAATTTAAGGACTAAGTCAAGGATTCTAGGTCTAAGTCTATAATTATCAAATAACTAAGCTCACAACCATCAATCATGCTACTAGTTAAGGACTAATCGACCTCGCACCATGCATGTTTAGATCCCTTCCAATAACCTTTAATGTTCTAATTAACCCATAATATCCATCACTATTTTAATTAGAACTTGCCCATAACCCAAAGGTTTAGCGTAATGGTGTAAAATTCTGCTGCATTCATATGAGTGTGAATGATCTAATTACTCGGAGAATCCGTGTTCGATTCCCACCTTATACAAAATTTCCTTGAACCAGCAACACTCACACACCACAAACGAGACTAGTCTTCGACTTAATAGGTTGGGAGACACCCGTGATTCTGACCTAAAACAAAAGAAAAATTAGAACTTGTTCATAAAAAGACAACAATAATTGATCAAACAATGTCAAACTGATTTTTCAGAATTTGAAGTAAGATAATCAAATAATTGATATTTTAATATATTTTGTTAATTTTAATTTATATAAATAAGATATCAAATAATTTTACATTAATTAAAATTATATATATTTTCTATGTGAAATAAACTTTTAATGTAACAAAGGTTTTGATAAAATATTATTCGATTAAAAAATATTTTATGGTATAATACTTAATTAGTAAAAAATTCACATTTGATCCTGTTCGTAATTTAAAATGCAATAATAAAAATAAAAATAAAAATAATGCAAACATAATACTTCCAACAAAAAACAGTGTAGTTTTTTTCTGGTAACTAAAAATTTGAACAATTTAATTACAATTATAATTGTGTTGACCGGACATGTGTATGCTTAAACGTTGTCAACAAGACCAACGTACAAACCATTTATCAGGTATATTAATGAGTTGCATATATATGTTTGTTTGTTTATATACATGCAATATTTATTTTAGACATTTTAAGAACAATACATATTTGGATTAAAATTTACAAAAGTATCCCAAATTATTAATTTTTAAAATTGAGTTTTCAAATAAAATTTTACTCTTAAACATACCTTTAAAAGATAATTAAACATAATTTCAAACTAATTTTACTTTAAACACTTTTACTAGAAATTCAAACATACCCTTAGCACCAGGGACGCATACATGGGGGCAGCCCGGCGCTTTACCCCCCTCGCTCACATTTCTTTTAATTATCTATATAATATTATATATTTTTGAAAAAACATTATTAATAATATATACTATAATACTAATTATTAATATTAATAATAAATATACTACTTCTAGAAAAAATAAAATTAAGTAATATATACTAGTTAGTATATAATAATATATACCGATTAATAATATATATACTATTCCCAATAAAAAATAACTATACTTTGTATATTATTATAAATCTTATTTATCTATATATCTAATTATTAATATTATATTATAAAAATATTTATATATATTATATATAATTATGAAATTTGATGACTTTTAATTAGTTATTATTATATTTTATGTGCATATTTTTTTATTGTGAGATAATGACTATGTGAGTGCTGTTTGACTGTTATGACACTTGTGAGATTTAAAAGATCTTTCAAAATTTAAAAATTATATCAATTAAAAGTTAGAAAAAATATATATTTTTTCTTGTATTATTTGAAATAAAAATTAATTTTAATTTTACTTGTAAAACTAATAAATAATTTTATAAAAATTATTATTTATTAAATATTTATTTATTAGATATTAGATATTTAAACAACTAAAGTAAAAATAAAAAAATAAAAATCAGCCCCTTTAATGGTGTCTCGGAACCGTCAGTGCTTACCAAACTTGAGAGAGGATAACAAACATTGTATCACGGAATTGGTGGGAAAAAAAAAGAGAGGAGACTTTCAGGAATTTTTGGTTTGAAAGAAATAAGGAAGAAAAATAGTTTAATGATTATGCACAATATTTCATCTTATTATAAATTATTGTTAATTGATTAATTTTTTAAAAATCAAACATGATTTTGAGTGAAAGTCAATTATTTTTATAAAATTAATTATACGTAACGTTATATACACTGTGATAATGGATTGTGAAAAAAAAAATTGATAGAGATGTTGATATATATTGTTGAAAATCTCATCTATTGAACAGGAAAATTAAAACGTATGAGATATACGATTTTAATTTCTTCTTTATTTCTCGGCAGATTCTACGGTTAAGCATTAAATAAGTGTTTCACTCAATGGTTCGATATATCATAAGAAATTCAACGAATCAGATTTAAGTATTATAAAACTTATAATGAGTTTTTATTAATTAATTAAATACAAACCTCTAATTACCGTGAAGGTTCTGGCTCAGTTATGTCAGTTATTGTGTCTTGAATTTCAGATAAGAAAAATGTGTGTATCTTTCCTCACCACACACCAAAACGCCGCTTGCGTCCTAACTGTCGTGGATGGTGGAACTCGAACAACGCCCGCCCTTGTTTGACGAAGTGTTCCTCTCATTTCTGCTTGGATGAATCCTATTTTCGCATGAGGATAACCTACACCAGTGTTCTTAAATCTGATTAGAATTCACTAATTATATTTAATTAACTAATATAATCTTTAAATATGATAGATATGTTGAATGTCTTAAAAAAATATATCTAAGGATTATTATTAGTGATGCACCCGTGAATCACACTGGTTCAGGTAGAATTTGCCTGATACTGCTGTGAAGTGAATTGAACATCATGACTAGTTGTATTTACTGTAAGATCAACATCATGTTTTGAATTTTCTCCTGCGATGGTGTTGTTGGTTGTTGTTAACTTATTGACAAAGTGTACCAAATTGTCTCAGTAGTCTGAGGGTCAAATACACAGAGACTTTGTTTGTACTTAGATTGATGCAAACTCAATTTACAAGCAAAAGATAAAAAATTTAAATGTAAAATTTAAAAGAAAGTAAGAGAGGGGAAAGATTAGAAATTTAAAATAGAAGATTAGGAGATAAGATAAAAATTAAAGAGAAAAGAGATTAAAGTAAAAGATAAGAAATGTAGAAGATAAAATAGATAAGATAAGAAAAGTAAAAGATCAAGATAATGATAAAAAGATGAATTCAAAATTTAAAATATGTTGGGGTCCAACAGTAGGGTTTTAGCCTCTTATTGTCATGAGAGACTTTTACACTTTAGGGACTGACTTGGATAGAAGAAGAAGGATAGATAGAGGAAGAGAATGTGATAATGAACATATATAAATGGTTTCCCCTGTTTGAGATACTTATGCTTAGGATGTATTCATTAGAGAGCTCTAAGTCTTGGTATATCAGTTTCTAGGTGTGTAGGGATTGATATCATGGTGTGTATTTCTCCTTTGCTTCCTACTCCTTTTATAGACATAAAGTATCTTAATTTCCACGTGACCTCGCGCTTAGTGCGGGCTTTCGCGCTAAGCGCGCTTTTAGATTTCTTCGTGGGTCTTCTTCGTGCTAAGCGTGAGTTGACCGCTAAGTGAAGAGACGTGTTGGGTCTGTCTTGCATGCTAGGCGAGCTGTCTCAATCTTCAACTTTTTTTTTCAAGTTTTTGCATCAATTTTCCTTCAAAGCACTTGAAATCTTATTCTTTTAACTTCTAGTAATAAAAAAAATGCAAATATTAATTTCTTTATTATTTCATTAAAAGCAACTGTAAAGTAAAGAAATTACAATCATTCTTAACCAAGATTGACTATCAAATTAACTCAAATTTCACAGTTATTAGTTGTTGCTCCTTGATTGGCTTTGTGACTTGGATGACTAAGGGGAAATCCATGTTTTCTATAACAAACTTCCACCGTATGTCCATATCTACCATAATGAGTGCACAACTTTGTTCCTCTGTCTGGCATTCCTCTACCATAACTTGACATGTTATTCAAACTTGAACCTCCTCCTCTTCTTGAACTAGATGGAAAACCATGTTTTCTATAGCATATATCTTCAGTGTGGCCAGCTTTACCACAATAAGAACATGTATGACTAGATGTAGAACTTGTTGCATTAATCATGATATTCTTAGAATCAGAATTTCCAATTTGATTCATCCCTATAATTTGTTTTTCTTGTTGCATAATGAACATTACTGAATTGATCATTTAATCCTCTCAAAAATTGCATAATCTGATATAATCTTTTTCTTTCTATAACACATAGGAGAGCATCACAGGTACATCTATTTACACATGTGCATGCAAGATCATGTCTATAATTCTCAAGTTCATCCCAAATTATTCTTAACTTTGTGAAATATTTAGTAATTGAGCAATCACCTTGACGAATTGAAGAAACTTATTGTTGCAAATAAGAGATTCTCAATAAATCTCCTTAAGAGTATCTGGACTCCAGATCTTTCCATATGTCTTTGCATTATCCATCCAAAGAAGGCTTTGGCGAATAGAGCTTGAGACTGAGTGAACGATCCATGATATCACTGTATTATTACATCTTTTCCATGCATAATGCAAATGATGTGTAATGATTGGTTGTGAGATAGTTTCATCCATAAATTCAATCTTGTTCTTTGCACTCAAAGTAGTAAGCATTGAATGACTCCAAGAATTATAATTCATTGGATCAAGCATTATGGTAGTTTCATCCATTATTGCTGGACTTTCACTAAGGTGAAGGTAATAGGGACTATGAACATTCAAAGATTGACCAGTTTCTGTGTTCATGTTTAATCAATAGAGAAGAAATTCTTTTGAAATTGAGGAAGGTAGAAATAAATTTCAAAGAATCAAAGAATCAAGCATACCGAAAATCGCAGAAGCAGAAAACAAATCGCAAAAACAAAATTTGAGTGCGAAAGAGCGATGCGAAGAGAGTGGCGCAGTAGAGCTCTGATACCATAACAAAGTTTGATTCTCTTATGAAGAATGAAGAACAAATCGCAATGCAAGATAAGCAATTGTGCAAAAAAAAAATGAAAGAAGTTATAACTGAATGAAGGAGAAAATCATACTAATATTACTTGTTTTTGTGAAGGAGGCTGCATACATTATTTATAGTTAGTTACAAAAATAACTAACTAGGTTAACTAACCTAAGCTAATTTAGAACAATAAGTAAACTAGCTAGGATTTGTTAATAAAGAGTCAGAAAAGTTAGTCAACATCTCCTCTGTCTATTTCAATGGTAGCAAACAATTAGAGAATTAAATGAATGGAGGTATTTTCACCAATTCAATAATTATATTTTGACCAATATTTTTAACTACAATATTTATTTGAAATAATTGTTGCGGTAATAATGTGACATCATATTAAGAATATAATTGATTATTTCATAAATTTAAATTCTAAAGTGAAGGTTTTTAAATAATTATATATTTAATATTCTTAATTTTGTTGTTAAAAATTGTATTATCTAGCTGTTAAGTGGATATTGGTAAGATGATTGTCATCTTTGTGTGTTTTACTATATTGCTTTTAAAAATGATTAGCACTACCTTAGTTATATATGTTGTGCAATGAGACTAGAACTTGTTTTACCGAATGCATTAAAAAAATATTGAATTTAAGATGAAACCGACCAAAACCTCCAAATATAAGGAATCATTAAAACCAAAACATAATTGATCGATTTATGATACGCTTTGGTTGGATCAAACAGTCTAGTTGGAATTTTAAAACATTTAACTTTATGACTGAAGAAGTATTCAAATATTGTTGAGACTTGAGAGGTTTTGATTCCTCGATGACATTTCATTATTGTCTACCACTTTATTCACTGTGCTGCCTGGTCATGGATTGCACTTCTTTATCTACAACCACATTAGAGGTTAGCATGGGGAGTAGTTTCATACTTTCATTGATGGAGAAGATAATCTACAAAATCGTCCTTAATTAACTCTTTTATTAGATTCACTTTATCCTTAATAAAATAAATACTAAATTGACTCCTGTAGTGACAAATAAAAGTTATAAATTCAATTTGACAATAGCGATCCAATCCAAAAAGAGAAAGCTACCTAACCTACCTAAAAACTTCCACAAATCCAACCGTTTTAATTTCATTATTCTTCCTCTAAGGTAACATTTCAATGTTTAAATTTCTCTTAGTCAAAAAAATATTCATCTAAAAATTAATATTTTACTATGTGTATTTTACAAAATAAATATTTATTTTTAATAATTAAATTTATAATAAATAAATAAATTTTAATATAAATATTATATTTTTAATTATTGACATTTTAAAAAAAACCATATTAAAATTAATCTATAAATAAATAGATAATTATAAATAGAAAGAGATAAATACTTAAAAAGATTAAGCATGTAAATAGAGATAAAAAGAGTAATTTTGAAATGCTTGAGAGAAGCTTTTTTGACTAGTTATGAAAGCAGTGTGTGTGTGAATTGTGACATGCACCTATAAAAAAATAATATTAAGACAACGGGAATATATAAAATGTATAAGTACCTCCACATGCAATACACTCCCCAAAAATTAAAATGAGAGTAAATCACTATTTCAAATTTTGTGCTGCATAATAAAATAAAGGATTATCATTTTGGTTAGTATTTTTTTAATTTGCTTTTAGTTTCTAATTAAAAAAAATTGTCTTGGGTTCAAATATTTGAACTTTTTTCCCTTACCATTATAGTTTCTATTATCAAGTAATAACATTATCCAATGATACAATAATGACATGGACAATCCAATAACTTGTTATATTATTAAGAGTTTTGAGATGATAAATGTAATTTTTTTCTTATAAACTTTGTTTTAATCTTCCATTGATTCATACTAGTTGATAACATCAAGCTGGTTGATGAGAGATTAACAACATAACTTTAAAAAAAATGTGATTATTTTGATAAACTCTTTGATGATATGATAAATAATTAAATTGTCAACATTATCATATTACTGATCAATGTTGTTACTTGAATATAAAGACTAAAAATAATGACAAAAATAAAAGGTTTAAAAATTTTGACTGGTCATCAAAATTTAAATTAAGAACTAAAAATATGAATTTTCAAAAATCTAAGGACTAAAACATAATAAATTTTTTAAAAAATGCATTGACATCTATGTATTATGATAGGAATGGGTCTAGAAAGATCCAACTAAGCTAAAAGATTTAGATATTACCCATTTAGTTTTATTTTATATTTCTTAAAAATATTAGTTTGTGTCTCTGGTTGATATTTTTTTATAAATTCCTATTTAATAGGATATGCATTGTGTAAGGATTTATTAATGTTATGTTTATTTTTCAGTTTTAATAAAATGATAGGAGTAATGATAAAATAATTATCTTCCTGCTATCATACTACTAGATATTTTGAGAAAAATAGAGATTGAATAGAGAAAATTTTAAAATTATAAATGTAATAACTGATATAACAATGAAAAAAAAAAGTAATACATAAAAATAGAGAATGTGAGTGAAATATATGCACTCTCGATGTATCCATGCATGATTACTCTTATAAAAAGTTTCATTGAACAGTGGTTTCTTGTGATGTGCCAGTGTAGTGTCCCTTGTAGTTTTTGTATTTGGAATCAGTAATTAATTGATGTGCACCAGAGCTTGAAACTCACGCTTTAACAGTCTTGCTTCGTTTGGGCAATGGGGTATGGGTCCATGATTCCATTCCATCTGCTTCCCACCTTAAAATCTTGTCCCAAAGTCCAATTCACATCACGGGGGACAACAATTTTGTATGGACATGAAAAATTATGATAGTAACCACACCTTAATTTATCTTCCATGATCCTGTTTATATAGTTCATCTCACCTTAAAAATGATACATATTTTGCGGCCCCACAACATAGTGTGACAGTGACAGTGACCCATGAGCCTATGGTTCTATACAATTCTACTGCCATCCCTTAGGCCCACCCCATCAGTAAATTGGACATAGCTACCCTTCACTCCTTTCCTTCTTGCTACTCAACCACGTTAATTTTAGAGTGTATTGTTTTGCCATTTCCATCAATATTATTCACTGATGAGAGAGATTATGTACAGATAATTATACCATCTTTGATCTTACCATGTAGGATCAGTTGTACCAAGTCAATTCAGAGTTTCATGTTTTGCCATTTCCACCAACGTTATTCACTAGTGAGAGATTATGTTCATGTAATTGTATCATCTGTTAAAGTAAGGTGTAAGGTAAAACTCACATTTAATAAAAATAAAAAAGTAAAATTTCATATAAATAAAAAATATATTTATAAATTTGAATCTTAAATTAAAATGTGATGTAAATTTACTTATATGTAATATGTTAATGACTTATAGATAAAAATGATCTCAACTATAATCTTAAACATGTATCTTCCAACCGCATTAATTATTTAAAAACAAAAAAAGTTATAATAAAAATCTTATTCAACTTAAGCAAAACTAAAAAAATGCACATATATAGTTTTGAGAAAAAATAAAAAATTATTATATCATCTTTATATATAGTTCCTAAACACAGGCACTTGCCATTATAAGCAGTGTGGGACTCTATATATAGGCTTCAGTACTGCGATTCAGAAGCTTCATTCCTAGTCCTAACAGGGTAGGGAGTGTGAAGAGTTGAAAGCAGAATAATGAAGCTTGGTTTCTTTGTGGTCTTTCTGGTTCTCTATATGATACTAGAACGTGGGATCTTGTTATTACCCCAAGTAGAAGCTGATGATCATGATGATGGCTTTGTGAAAGTAAGAGGGGTGCAGCTTATGCTGAATGGGAGCCCCTACTATGCTAACGGTTACAATGCATATTGGTTGATGTATATGGCCTCTGATCCATCTCAGAGAAACAAAGTGTCTTCTGTGTTTCAAAAGGGTACAAACCATGGACTTAACATAGCCAGAACATGGGCTTTCAGTGATGGTGGATACAAGCCCCTACAATACTCTCCTGGATTCTACAATGAAGACTTGTTCCTGGTTAGTTTTTGTTTTTATCGGTAAATGTTACTAATTAATGTTTGTTAGCGAAGATTCAAACCCATGATCTTCTTCCCTCTCTTCTCAATTCACCACTAGGCCAATTTTATATTTCCGTTCATGATTAGTTTTGATCTCATCCATCTTTGCAATCTCTATGTATAGTTTGAATTTCAGAGAAGATATTGGTATTGAGTTAGAGTAATGATTGTTTTATTTTATGATTATTATTTTACTAGCATTAGTTCTTCTCCTAATTAAAAGCATGCTTGCTATGTATATAATTGGTGTATACACTTTTTGCAGTGGTAATAATTATATTTTGGCTGTTACTTTGATAATGAAAGGGGCTGGACTTTGTAATATCAGAAGCCAGGAGATATGGGACCAAGCTTGTGTTGAGTTTGGTGAATAACTATGATAACTTTGGAGGAAAGAAACAATATGTGGACTGGGCAAGAAGTGAGGGCCAGACCATAGATTCTGAAGATGATTTCTTCACTAACCCTATAGTGAAGGGATACTACAAAAATCACGTCAAGGTAACCGCTTCCTTAGTAGCTACTACTTTGTTAATTTAGTTATTTTGTTTTCCTTATTTTCATTAATATTATCCAGCCACAATTTTTGGATTTTAATATGAGAAATCACATTCTTACTTCAATATTGTACAATTTGTTTTTCAAATATGAATGAAATAGGAAAAGAAAATGAAAAGTATAAACGGGAGAAAATAAATGATGTGATAAAGAAAAAAAAATAATATTATATAAGAATATTGTGGGAATAAATATGTAACCTTTTTATATATTATGACATGTTATTCTTATTATGGAAATGTTATAAATTTGCGCTGGGGAGGTATCGTTATGAATTTGCGCTATTACTCAAAGTAATGAAATATATACAGGATTAAACTACCTAATTTGCATAATTACGGCTAATCACATATCTACAATATCTGATACAAATCTCCCATTCCTGAAATATAGTTTCTTGATTTCTAAAGATACAGTTTCTTAATTTACTAAAATCCGCTAAGAAATTCATTTTCAATGTGACCTGCCAAGAAATAATGAACCGTATTATAGAGACTTAGACTTGTTTAAAAGAATGTTGTTACTTATACACTCTTGCAATTTCACTGCCTTGATGTTCAACATGTGCATTCAGTTATCGAGCAGTTCTTAGATGAGTAAAGTGCATTTAATTAAGTACGACCAATCAAATACTACAGAAAAATAATTTCAGCACGGGCTTTGTAGTCCTTTTTATTACTCCTCGTGACAACATTTTTGTACCAACGATTTTCCAGCGAAAAAGACATATAAGTGGCCTAACATTGAAGTTTTCAATTTGTGTTTTGATAGAGTGTACTTACAAGACGTAATAACTTCACGGGGATCGTTTACAAAGATGATCCAACTATAATGGCTTGGGAACTCATGAATGAAATTAGATGCCCTTCAGATCAATCAGGAAACACGGTTCAGGTAACTATTATTCGGCTGTTCAATTATATATTTATGAATTACTTTTTTTGGTAACTATATTTATGAATTATGATGCCATTTTTATGAATCTACCTAAATATTTAAGATCATTTGTTGACACATTTACCTTTGGTACGGAAGAATAAGAGGGTAAAAAAAACTTTAGAAAAATGAACCACTTATTACGAGTTACGAGTGAGCATAGATATCTTTGCGACTTTTGGTCTGTGTTAGGTTTGCAATTAAGTTTTCAAGATATATATAATTTTGTTTTCAAACATTACAAGAGATAATTATTGAGTTTAATTTCCCCCTTTTGACAGGCTTGGATTACTGAGATGGCATCTTATTTGAAATCCATAGATGGAAACCATTTGCTAGAAGCTGGTCTGGAGGGCTTCTATGGGCTGTCCAAACAAGAGTCTAATCCCAGCTTCCACGTAGGAACAGATTTCATTACAAACAACCAAATCCCTGGCATTGACTTTGCCACAGTTCATTCATACCCTGATCAATGGTGTGGATTTTTCCTTCTATTCTTTATAAAAACTTCACAAGGATAAAAAATATTTCATGCACCATTTTTCTTAGGCCATACTTATGCCATATTTTAAATAATAAAACAAGAAAAACATGCATTTATATACATTCTATTTATAAATATTATAAATATCTTACAAGACCTTTGTTTCAATATATCAAAGAAGATTATTGAGAATGTGGACTTGGGAATATCACATTCTCTTCTTTGCTATAAATTTTTTGAAAATATTACCAGAAGATTTCAAGAAATATGAAATACACATATTTTTATTATTTCTTATTTCGATGCTTAGAGGTGGGTATCTTCGATTTTCATGAGAGTAGTAGTAGTAGTTATTCTCTATAATAATTATTCATTCCTCTTTTTTTTTTTCACATTTCTTATTTTACTTTTATTTTTTAATTAAATAAATTTTATTTTATTTTCTAAAATTCCTAATGGCAACCAAACATATTTACGAGAATGCTATTTCTAGGCATAACATTTCTAGAAATTATTTCTCATGAATACAATTTTATAACTTTGAAACAAATTAACGTCCTTAAAATTGTTAGAATTCTTAATTGAGTAAAAGGAGGATGCACTAAGGTCTAGCTTTGTACTATCGTCAAATTAAAAATTGTCATGTATGATAAGTTAATTTTTAGTGTCCTTCAATCAAAAACTAATATATATAAGTTTTTTTTGACATTTATATCATAAAAGTCACACCAACAATAATTTTTTATTTGTTGACAATATAAATTTACAGCATAGAAATAAAAACTAATTTCTTATTTTGGGACAAGGTTTTCTACTTCATGGTAATGCTGGATTGATTTTCCTTCCATGAGCAGGCTTCCAGGTTCAAGTAATGAAGACCAAATCTTATTTTTGGTTCGTTGGCTCAATGATCACATACAAGATTCACAGAACATTCAGAAGCCAGTTCTGTTTGCGGAGTTTGGAGTAGCAACAAAAAATATCAGTACTGAAGACTCAACATTAAGGGACCAATTTTTCAACTTGGTCTATTCTGCAATCTATTCATCAGCAAGTGATAGCGGGGCAGCTGTTGGTGGCTTGTTTTGGCAACTTCTAGCTGAAGGAATGGATTCTTTTCGAGATGGTTATGAAGTGCCATTAGATGAGAGTTGCTCCACTGCTACTTTGATTGCTCAAGAGTCTCAAAAGCTAAACAGAATCCGGATGAAGATGTTTCCCAGAGTGAAAAATTCTAAGAAGTGGAACAAAGCAAGGGATGTTAGAATCCCACGATGGCAGGGTGGTGGTGCTAATTAATCAAACTATGAAAGAAAAAACTTAGACAAGTCTTGAAGACTTTGTAACATTATTTGTGAATGGAGATATCTTCCGAATGTGGTTACCCACCATAAGATGAGTTATAGTATTCCAAAAGAGGACAGAAGAATAGTACACGTCCATAGCCTTGTATTACGTTGTCTTATTAATGAAATGCCCTTTAATGTTAGACATTATTTGGGCATGGAATGCCCATGATGCTTAGAATATGTTGGGCTAAAATTAACATCGTACTTATTTGTTTAAATAGCTGAAAAATATAAAATTATATAAATAATAAAATTTGACCTTAAATAAAAAGATTAAAAAGAAAATATAATAAATATTCAAGGAAAAAGAATATATATAAAATTAGAAGTTTGCAATTTAAAAAATATTACTTTAATTAATGTTTCACAAAATATTACTTTAAATAGTGTCTCACAAAATGATAAGAGTTACTAAAAATAATTTGTTTATTTACAAACTTTTCGGTTAGTAAAAAAATTAAAAATTAAGTGAAATGTTTTGTCAAACATATTTTTAGCTGACCCATGTACTTTTGTACAAACAAATCATTATATAGTTAATGATCATGTGTTTATGTTTATGATCAATCTAGTGACACATATTCAAAATTTTCAATTTATAAGAAAGAATTAATAACACTTAATTAATTATAAGTCATTTGGAGACTAATGGGGACCAAAATGGTCACACGCCACCATCACGAATCCTTAGGAACTAAACATACTAAGTGGCTCAGAAGGCTTTTGGATGAAGGAAGCCCGCAAGGAACTAAAGAGCACATGATATGTAGTCGAATTTTTCAACAAAGAGTTAATAAAACTTAATTAGGTGTCACATGTTTAGATTAACCAGGATTACATGCTCTTGGAAATCACAATAATTTTTTGGTTTCTCCTTGAAAGTACACACACCTCCCTAAGCTTACAAACCTTGTCTCAAGATTTTTTCCAAAACAAACATAATTATCATCAGCATATAAAGGATCTCTGATTGAAACAAACCAACAGAAATTATTTATTCCGAAACTAAGAGTTGTTACATTGAAACAAACCAACAGAAATTATTTATCATTACACTTATATATCAGCAAAAAAACTTATATATCAGCAAACTAATTAGAATAAAAAAAACTAGTTATACTGTAGTTTCTGCCAATAGCTCCTTCAAATGACTGTTCCATCTTCAATTGTTGCATTCTTCACTACAACTACGATGCCGGACCTAATGTAGAATCCTTCCGCAGGCCTGTCTGCTTCTTGAACCCCCTGAGAAGTCATCATATTTAAATAAGCAAAGACATGAATTGCTGGATAGTAAAATACCACGAACCAGAAACTGTTTTTAGCAGTTTCAACAGTGAAGTTTTTGAAGCAGCACTTACATCAGTATTGGCTATAATCACATTTCTTCCTATCCTGGCATTCTTGTCGATAATACAATTCCTTCAAAACAGTGGAGTGGGAAATTAGCAGAGATTAGAAATGAAGGCCAAGTGATTTACTATCCCCGAAACTTGAGTTACAATGCATGAGCTCACTTTCTTGTGCTAAAATTAAACTTTTTTTTATCAGAAGAATGAGGCAAGGATCAAATTTGATCATAGAGATTCTAAAACATGTCATGAACCAACTGTTCCTAATGTTTAAGTCAAGATACATTAATGTATTTTACATTATTTTTCCAACAGAAGTTATAGCTTGTGATATGTAATTGTGAGTATAACTTGGAACTATTTTTGTTCTTCTAGAATATAGAAATGATGAACTTATAATCTGAAAGGTTTCATTAAGAGACATCATGGCACCTGATTCTAGTATTCTCTCCAACACCTATTGGAACCTTTCCTTCTTCCAGAAGAGTTGCAATTTCAGAATCAGTTTGATAGTAGTCAGCACCCATCATCATGGTATCCTGTATAGCAAAGCCTATAAGAACATTTGTCACAATTGTGCTAAAATAGAATTGAAAAGGTTACAACTCAAGGAGCTGGAAATACATGCTGGCTATAATATGTCCAAACGTAGGAGTGCAAAATACAAAATGTATCAAGCTTACCTGAAGCTCTGAACCGGACTCTAAACGTGAGCGCACACCAACAATAGAATGTTGAACTCTACTCTCACTCAAGAAGCAACCATGAGAAATAATTGCATCCATGATCTGCAAAAACCAAGTTCAAGCATCCATCTGCGGTACAAAATCAACAAGGAAAACCAGTGAAAGCTTTGTGTCTTACCTTGCACTTTATTGCTTTAGTGGGTGGTAGGAATCTTGGAGAAGTGAAGAAAGGCGTCTCTTGATCATAGAATTCAAAATTTGGAGACTGCAAATAATAAAGTATGTGATCAGTATATGTACTATACTGTTCATTATGGGGAAAAAAATGTAATAATACCATTGTAATTTCCAAATCTTATCAAATCCGTTATTATCAAGATTAACAACACAAACTTGGGCTCAATACTACTTCAAGTCTTCTAAACAGTGAAAGAGTCCAATTGTTTTTAAATTGAGTTATGATTAACTTTCATTCTTGGTTAACCAGCTGCACTAGAGAAACCAAATTGGCTGAAACAAACTTTCAAATTAAGAATTAAATGTAGAGGTAATTTGCTGGATAGTTAAACAAACCTGTTTTGTTAGTTCCAGATTGGCTTCAAAGAAGGACTTTATAGTTCCAATATCTTTCCAGTAGTCCCTGAACATATATGCCTGAAAAATACAAATAGAAACAAAAAACATCAAGAACAGAAAGGAATTTAATTTCATTAGCATAATAACATTCAAATCCATGGTTGGGATTCCCTCTCACTTGGACTTTGTGGTCCCTCAAAGCAGATGGGATAATTTCAGATCCAAAGTCATTGCAAGAAGGACAGCTCCATCTTAACAGTTTCAGCAGGGTCTCAGTTCTGAATACAGAAACACCCATGGGTGCAATGTAAGGATATGTCTGTGCTTCTTCTGCAGTTAAGCCTAGGAGAGTGGTATCAACATGCTGCAGTTATTAAAGGGATCAATTAATTAGCTCTTCACAATCCACATTTATTGAGATAAAGGGGTGAGAAATGTTAGAGTTAAGAGACTACAAATATACCATTGCCTGCAAATCTGATCCTTCTGGTTTTTCTACAAACTGGGTAATCTGTCCCTTTCTATCAATTTTCATTAGCTCGTAGTCTGATGCACGGCTGCCAGATAACTAACATTGATCAACTTCAACAGCAATATAACGAAAATAAAGTTTATTGTTAGTAAAAGACATGAGGTTAAATGATTTCTAATTGGTTGACAGCTTGAAACTCTTTGATAATGGCAATGCATATACAATTTTCTCTTTAGCATATAGATATATATACCTTTCATCCATAGGCACACATGAAACTGTGATATCAGCATTTGTCCCAATATGTTTCTGCAAGCACAGTCCTCTTCAATTAGTATTAGTTTTAGAAATTATCTTAGTTGTACATGATACATGATGAGATATTAGTCCCAATATGTTTTTGCGAGCACAGTCCTCATCAACTACATATAATACATGATGTAATCTTATGTGAGAAATTATCTTAGTTGTACCTCCAGAAGCTTCATATAGTCCATCCGGCAAAGATGATCACCAGAAATTATCAATATGTTCTCAATATCCTTGTTCTTGGCATCCTGCATGGTAATCCACACAAATTCATTTCATGGTACTAGGCAGGTAATTTTAGCATATATGTATGTAGCATTCAAAATGCCTACCTCAAAAACCCAGATAAATCGTCTCACTGCATCAGCTGTCCCTTGGAACCATTTGTTCCCAGATTCTCCAGGAGTTTTAGTAGCAGCCAAGACCTGTTCCATGTAAATTATGCCACCTTTTGATCAGTGACATAGTCTCACTGATAAAATTTCTTCAAACTAGTTTATAAAAATCATTTCCTAGAAGATAGTAAAATCTCACTCTTTCCTGAAATACTACCAATCAATAACTTACCTCCACAAAACCACCTCCAAAGTTCACGCCATTTCCAAAATTGTAAGTGCGAGACAAGTGGCCATTGAGGGAGAAAGAGTTGAACTGTGTTAAAACGTACACTTTTCTGATGCCACTGTTGATGCAATTGCTCATAGGAATATCTATGAGTCTGTAACACCCTGCAATTGGAACCTGCAAACATGATGAAAGTATTAATAACCCTGCATGAAGGAAATGCAGTCACTAGAACCCCCATAACACCCACCAATTGTCCTCGGTTAGCATTTACTCAAAATTTAAAACAAACCTCTCATACTATTTATAGTAATCAAATCAAACCTCAAAAGAAAATCATATATATTGATAAACCATACCGCTTGCTTAGCTCTTGTGCTAGTAAGAGGAAAGAGTCGAGTTCCAGCCCCTCCACCCAATATGATAGCAGCTACATTTTCTGGGTTTGCTTTTGGATTCTGAAAAATGGGTCCATGGAATACCTGAAATCAAAATACAAATGCAGCATTACGATTTAGCATCCAAAAGGACCAACAAAACTAAGCAACAAATTAAGCATACATGACCACACAACAATGGTCCTAGTTTTTCTCTATATGTACACACATTCGTGGCAGTGAAAACTTTTCAATAAATCTAGATCATATAATTAATTATACTCAAGATTAAAAATTAGTTAATGATTACATGATCATTCTTCTTATTCAAATATGATTTAATAATATATATTTATAGTTCTTATTTCTCATACTAAGAAGTGACTCACTTGATACGTTTCTTGTATAATTTTAACCTTTCAAATATGATCTAATAATCTATAGTTTTAGTTCTTATTTTTCACAAAAGACTATAATCATTTGATACATTATATATATAGACACACACATACACAGATTTCCTGCGGTCGGAATTTAGACACTTTTTCACGCAGTCTTCTCATGAAAATCGAACAAAACAAATTTTAACTCATAGGTTAGACTTAAAATAAACATACAAAATATGAACTTTCCGATCTTCATTTACTGGTCCAGATTTGAGACTGCGTGAATGCAGCAAATCCAATTCCCACATACACACAAATCAGAAAATGTTTTGCACGTAGTTATTATTATTACCAGTGGCTCTTTGTTCACGTCTGGTGAATAAACAGCTTGTGCAAAGCCAGGCTTGAAAGTAGTAGCTTTTAAACTCTTGCGTGATTGAACACTACAAAATCTCATGTTAAAACTTCCCCTTGTGTTCTCACCCCAGAACCCAGAAGAAGTTCTGTTTCTAGATCCAATTCCCTTAGTGACTAGATTAGCACTGGCATTCAGGGTTGCAAAAGTTGCATCCATGACTCTCTCTAGTGAAACCTTATTGATCACAAAAAAATGCCCACACTCTTAAGATTGGGAATGTGTTGAGATCAACGGACACCAAGTTTCAGATTTGCAAGTAGCTTGAATAAAAAACTAATGAGGTGAATGTATATATATAAAGATATGTGGTGAGTGAGATGGTGCAATGAGAGAGTGCATACGAGATTCAATGTTAGCGAGAATGTTGGGGGTTGAGATCTATTGGCAAATGAATTGTTATTACCAACGAAAAACTTGGCAAGTTTTTCTATTACTATCATTACTGAGCACATTAATCAGCACATTCTTCTTATTACTTGGAACGAGTGTCCGCAAAACTCTTGCACCCATTTTTGACGTGTTCTTAGGTTCTTTTAGAATTTTGTTTATTATTTGTCTTGGTTCCTTCATTGTCATTCGTTGTACGGTCTTAATTTCATGAAGTTAGGATGTGTGTTCGGTCTTTCACTTATATATATTTTGGTCTTTCACTGTATATACATTTCCCCGGGAAATTCGTTGGAATGCAAATTGGTACCCTTGTTATCTGTTATGAGTAAGTCTTCAAATAATAAGTGTTACGAACATGTATAGATAACTCTTCAATTTTAAATTAAGAATATGATTGAAGTCTCAACGTGTATAACCTATGGAATGAAGGAAAGTTATGTAAATTGTTTTTTTATGCACGTGCTTAGTTACATTACTTTTGTAAAGAAGAAATATTCTCTTTTTTTATATTGGAAAGAAATATTCTCTTTATGCTCACATGCTTAATGGCATACTTTATAGTACATGTTAATAACTTTCCAAGAGGAATATGATATGAGAGTTTTCTCATGTTGGGGGAAAAAATTGGTGAAAATGTAAAAATATATAATAAAATTGTTGAATAGTAGAATTGATGAATTGTTTTAAAAACCACTTCCAAGAGTCGTGGGCCTGATTTGCGACTTGGGTTGAACACAGGTCCATTCCCAAGTATTTTCAGATCATAGTAAATTAGTGGCTGCTGCTTCCTACACCTCCAAGGTACTACTTCCTGCATCGTTCCCAGAATATTTTTTTTTTACCTTCTGAATTGGTCATTCAGGAAGCCAAAAATGAGGTGCATTTCACGACGTAATCTGATTTAGACATATACACTCACTCTAAGTCGCATTATTAATTCCTCTTAACATTCCTGAAAATATCACCTGTAATGTCTATGATGATTCTTTGTCACGTGAACCATGAATTAGTCAAATGCCGTACACTATTCCTTTCTTTCTCTGATGTTTCATTAGCTTTAAATGTACCATGAATTGTTCAAAAAATTTGAATAATAATAAATAATGAACAAATCTTATTCACATAATTAATTGTTTAAACTCATATATATCTTGATACAATATGAGTCCTCTTAGAGTCAAAGGTGTGAATCCTGGTTGGTCCTTAGATATGAAATAAATTGTGTAGGAAAGAAAATACCTACAACTTGTTTGCTCTCAAGGTCTCGATAAAGATTTATTAATACTTTGAGCAAAAACAACTTCGTACCATGCAATATTTAGTAAAAAAGAGTCATATGCTGGCCTTCACATAAAATATAAAAAAGAATGAATGATTCGGGTCTGGCCCATAATCGGTTAAAGGGCTAGTTGGGGCGAACAGAATAGAAATAGTAGAAGGGCCCATTTGGTGACGACCACATATGGCCTCATAATCTCATCCTTCTTCCCAAATCGATAGATAGATAGATAAGTAAAAATGGCGCAGTGTGTGACCAAAAACACATTCGTGCAAGGAAAACCCTTCCTTCCAGTTCCAGCAGCTCCCACTAAAAATGTAACAGAATTTATTAGAATTTGGAATTCACAACGTTTGATTGTCGAATTAATAACGTTGTTGTTGTTGTTGTTTGATTTGTTGGCGCTGCAGGTTCGGAGAGTGGTTCAGTGCGGTGTGTGGTGCAGGAAGAAGGAGATACACCCGCAATTCCACGAGGAAGCGAAGGTGTACTGCAACGGGGAGCTGGTGCTGACGACAGGTGGGACCCAGAAGGAGTACGTGGTCGACGTGTGGTCGGGGAACCACCCTTTCTACCTCGGAAGCCGGTCGGCGTCTATGGTCAGCGACGACCAGGTCGAGAAGTTCCGCAAGAAGTTCGGAGAGCTAAAAGAGATCATGGAGATTCCTGTTCTCAAGGGAGAGATTGTTATCCCCTCAAGACGCAAGGGCGTTTCCAAAGGAGGCAAGAAAAAATAATTTATTCGATTCAAACATGATTGTCTTTTTTCTTCTTCTTAATTTCAATTCCTGTAATGTAATATGATAAAACGCTTTAAGCCTGTGCTATGGATATTGTTTTGAGCAAGCCCCTGAATGTGCTAATGTGATTGATTTGGTGATTCTGTTCAGTCGGATGTTACATGAAGCATAGACACTCCAGCCCCTTGTCGCGTCCGGTGTCTGACATCGTCGGTGTCGGACAGTGTCCGACACCGACACGACATCCATCCGTATTATGTTTTATATTTTGAACATTACAGGTGTCTATGTGTCTGTGTCCGTGTCGTGTCTGGTGTTGGTGCCGGTGCTTCATAGATTACATTATATCTTCATATATTTTTGGCCATTAGGATCGATCTGTTTTATATTTTTCAAATGTGCATGAAATACAAAATTTCGAAATAATACTGAACTGATTCCACACATACAAGTAGTTCCACTTGGATACACAAACGGTCATGCTAATACTATAGTTTATAGGTGTGTTTGCTCTGCCTGTAAAAGCAAGACAATTGGTGCTTCTTGGAAATGGAGATTGGCTCAAACCTAAGTTTGAACTGAAAATCCAAACACGCACTATGTCCAATACAGAAGTTGTTTTGCATGTGGATATATAAGAAAGTAAGAAACTTTGTTGAGCTTGCTTACCATTTGTTACTACAAAAAGAAAAGAAAAAACTAAAAAGAAAGCGTTATAGACGTGTTTTAATCTTGTAATTAAGAATTGGATGATGCCCTCGTTCTTGGAGTTAAACTATTACTATTAGCATGCACAGGGAAGGATGGTTAACAAAGAAAAGAAAGAAAAAAAGGATTATATATAGCCATCTTGATTTACTTGTGAATTAAGGATTTGGTCTTGTATAACTATTCAGTGTGAATGTGAGAAAATTTAACAGCTGACAGAATGTTCATTCAGCTCGTAAAGTCATGTATGATTTTTGAATTAGAAGGATAACATGGAATAAAGCGGTTTATTTTAGGATAAACATTAATCAGTACACACGCTCTTACAAAATCCCATGTTGAAATACTAACTATTGGAGGATGGAGCTTATTTACACGATTTTAAAAGAACGTTACAACAATGCAACATATGAACAATAAAACATCATGCACACACTCAACTCTAGCTACACTAACGATTAGCAACCTAGAATTACAAACACCAAAGACAGAAAAAAAAAAAGAGTCATCTCCTCCTATTGCAAAGAAACTTAGATGGAGCCTTGAGCTTTTTTTTCAAATTTTTTTCCTTTGTAATTCCTTCGGAATATGCACGTGCTGATCACTTACAACTCAAAACAATATGATCTAACCCACTTCTAGTGGTAACAGTCCAGTTGTAATAAGGACTCTAACAAGCTCCATTGAAAAGGGAGAATGTGATAGGCAATAATAAATAAAGAAGAAGGTAATCAGAGAGGCTAATAAAAAGGTAAGAGAAAAAGATGAAAATGGTAGTTGGAAAAGGTGCGGAAAGAGGTGATGGTTGGTAGTAAGAAAAAAAGATGTAAAAGAGAGAAAAAAAAAATCTCACTGTGAATAGGGAAAATCTACTTCACAATTGGGTCATGTTGCATAAAAATTGCCTCAAGCAATCCAAATTATTTTAATGCAACACACCAATAAAAAATTGCATAAAAGTCTGGGTCTACCTTATGTTTTTTAAAAAAATAAGTCTAGTATGGTTTGAACCTGATGTAGCAGAGGTCATAAGTCTCAGTCGAACACTTTAACCTATCTCAATCCCTAATTTCATCTGATCGTAGAACCCATCCAATTTGGGAGGCAAGATTAAAGCAATAAGCTTTTCTATACACAGATTACAAAATTACTCTTATTTATATTACATTTTATTTTTATTTAGGATATTCATGTTATTTTATAAATATTATTTTTCTTTCTTTTCACTTTCTACATCCAAGCAAAAGAAACAAATCTCTTTTATTTTCTTTTTTTTATCAAACAGCCTAAAAAGTTATTCCATGTTTGGAGTGGGTTAAAAAACTATTTTTCAGTAATAGCAAAAAACAAAAAAAAAAAGACTCAACCTTCTTATTGTCTTGTCCACTCAGTTGAACCTGCGGTGACCTGTTTGGCCTATGAATTCTAGGAACTAAAAAAAAAAAAAAAACTCTTTTTAGGTTCTAAAACAAATACTCAATTCGTAAAACTGTTATTTATTAAACTTATAAGACTTGAAGTTGACTATAATTGATAATGTTTGTTCTTAAGATTATATTCTTTTATAAATTTTCAAATTTGAAGTATGATAGAAGCTGAATTTGTTTTTTAAAGGTTTTTTTATATTAAGTGGATTAATTCGTTTGACTCGTCAACCGGTGATGAGTCTGGTCGAGTTATTGTTTTATATATTCATTTAGAAATGAGTCAGATTGAGTTGGTCCACCTATTAAGGGAGTCAAGGTGGATCAGATCCAACAGGTTGGATTGACTCATTTTAATTACTTTAGTCAATATTAAATCAACATATTATAAATGCTTTATATATTTTTAATCTTAAATAATGTATTAAATAAAAGACTAATATATAATTATAAGAAAAATAAGTAAATTTTATGTAACTTAAAAGACTTATATTCTAAGTTATGCTAAAAAAAAAATTATGACAAATAGTTAGATGATTATAATTAATATTTCTATCTCATATATGAAATTTTTTTTAGAGTGTGCTTGGTTTCTTGTTGAAATCAAGTTCAATGAGTTTTTCTACTTTTTAAGACAAGAAAGTAGCAGCAAATCCCTTGTTCTTTTAGAATGAAAGCTAGTTATGTTTAACGTAATTATTATCTAAACACACTCTTAGACTAGTTGAGTAACATCTGTTTTTTTTTTCTACTGAATTTTTTTTTCCATAGAAATCAAATTCAAGTATAATAGAATTTACAACTAATTAAACACATAGTTCAACTAACTAAACTAGACCTGTTGGTAGCTAGTAACCTAACATGTTTTCAATTAAATTAATATCCTATTTGATTTTAATAATTATAATTAGAAATCTTAAATTATGATTTAAATACAAATTTTAAAGAGCAAATTTTAATTTTATCAACTTATACATAATTTGAGACTTCTTGATAAACTAAAATCCAATCATGCCTGCACACTTACCTTCTCTCTGGTTTAGAGAAAAGTAAATGGGATGAGAAAATAATTTAAATTAAAGAGAAAGTACAAAGAAAAAAAATATTTTATTTTAAGAATATATTTTTTTTATTTTCTCTTCTCTTTATTTCTGTTCCTCACAACTATATATATTATTAGATTTACTTTAGTTTTAAGGAATTTCGTTTGTTTGTTTCTTTAGATGGCATATACTTTTTTTGTTGTGGTTAGAAATCGTTAAATAAATGAAATTTTTGGTACCACCGACCGTACTAGCCAGTCATACTAAGATGGACGTGGAGAAAACATAGGCCAGAAATCAATCATCGTACAAGTGGAATATAACAATAAATTAATATTTGTCTTCTTCGTCGTACGTATTATTGTGTTGTATTTCAACCTTGCTTGACGAGAGAAATGACCAAATTAATGTATTTGGTCCTAGTCTTTGATAAGTGGTCCTCTACCATTTGTGCGTACCTTCGAAACAGCTCATCCATTATGTGGCACCCGAAATGAGATTCCAACATGGATTCAACCACAGCCCTAATGCTCCTTGCAACTCGTTCTCCACTCGTTAATGGCGTACCTGTTGTTGGGGAATCACTTTGCAATTCCATTCCAGCATCCCAATCGATTTCATAAGCTTCATGCTCAGTCACAATAAATGACCCTTCCTTTTGAATCTCCATTTTCATTTCCTCCAAGCATGGTGCATAGTATGGAGCGTCAAAAGAATCCACCTTTTCCTCTTCTAAAAGACCCTACATATATACCATGCACAAGAATTTTTCTCATAAATTCCATCTCTTATTTTCACATATATTTAACCAACTCTAGTTTTAGCTTCTTTTTTTTTATGAAAATCTATTTTAGTTATGTAATATTTGGTTTAACTATTTTGAAATTAAAGTTAAAATAAGAATTTCAATTTTAAAATTAAAGATCCTTAATAATTTGATGATTTTGTTTTAATCTAAAAATTACTTTTATGTTAAAATCTTATCAACTTGCATATTTAAGACACCAGTTAAAAAAAAATTAATCAAAAGTGGAAGTATATTAATAATACCTTTTTGATAGTATTTTTTTTCATTTTTAACTAAGAAAACCTGACACCACACTTTAACCCAAAACCTTAAGACTCGGGTTTACGGGTCTTCTCCTCACTTATATGGTACTCAACCTTTTCACTTCTACCCGACGTGGGACTTCAGCTCACACTTGTAACCCAACATTAAAAGGACATTTTGTGGAGCATACCTGAGCACAAATTGTTGTGTGTAAGAGAGGAAAGAAAGGTTATTTAAAAAAGGAAAGAGACTTGGAAATTGGGTGGACTAGGTGGATGAGGGAAGCATTAAGAGTTTAGAGAAGAGGACATACGAGAAGCTTTGAGGGAATGCTGGAGAACTTAAGAGATGAGAGAGGGGGGAAGAGGGATCGTTGTCGTGTGAGACGGTCAGAATCTGGCGACAAAGTGTTATCCTTTCTAACAAATTAATGGTGACAACCTTGATTTAAGTTTTCAATTCTTTAATAAAGGATAATAAAGTCATTGTCTTTTTATAAAAAAAAACAAAAAATAACCCATAATAGTAAGTAAAATCTAACGATCTATTTTAGATCACATGTTTTAGTGGTCCACTAGAGTATTGATCCTTGATTTGATATTAAGTCAATGATATTAGCTGAGGTCGTAGTTACAATGGTGATGCTTATCTATCTTTTAAGGTGTTGAAGTACGTGTCCATCTATATGTCTGTACTATCTAGGATCCACAAGATATACATGACATCTTATATGACTCATTGAGACATGTGTCAACCCTTCACGTCAGCTCTGTTACAGGAACGCAAACACTCAACTCTCAGTAGCCAAACTCCCCAACAAACAGGTTATTTCTAACCTATTAATATTCAAATGTATTTGAATATCTTATCTATTGATCGATAATTAATTATCTATAAAGTCACACATTATTTATAAGATACAATTATCTTTTACCTTTTATCTATAAGTAAATGTTTATCTTTAACATTATCTATAAGCTCCTGACTATTATCTACAAGCTAAAAATTATGCTACAACAGTCCCTACAAATAAGAATCGACAGTCACACTCAACTAATATAAATACAAGTTTCATTGAACCTTCTACACATTTCATTTCTCTCTCACTCACTCACCCTTCAAGCTTAAACATATTTGCTCTCATACACATATACTTATTTAATTTTTTTTCACTCATATTTTTACTTAAGCATCCGAATTCTTTGTTTTACAGATCCCTTCATCTCATCTTAACAAAGACATCCATCCAAGCTAACGTGTAAGGTCTGAGACCCCATAAAGGTCTGAGACCCCATATTCGTCTTGTCAATCCTGATCTGCCCAGATTTCATATTTTGGTAAAAACAATGTCTTAATAATTCACGAGTTCCAACGAAAAGCCAACATTATGTCTTAATAATTCATCCGCCAAATATTTGTGTACCTAACTTTGTCATGCTTAGCTATAGCACATCTTGTGCCTTTTGCTTAGTGTTTTTACTCTTTTATGCTATTCATAGTCTTTTTGTCAAAAAAAGAAAAATGCCTACTTACCCATTACGCAATACCCATGATTGCATGCCTCTGATTATAGTCCACGTGTATTATTAGCATGTAACATTTTTTTGACAGAAAGCATGTAACATTATCTAAATAACTATGTTTACATATTTTTAGATAAATCAGGCATTCTGTAGCTAACATTTCTCATATTTAAAAAATGCATTATATATTAAAATAAAATTACATGATTGATGAAACATCAACAAATTTTAAAAATATGTATGCGATAAAAGTATAATATATACTTTTAATTTTCAATTTTTAAAAAGAAATCAATTTAATTAAAAGATATAATAGCCGTAATAATTTGTCTAATTAAATTTTTGCATGTGTGCGTGTACTTGGGTTTTTCTTAGAAAGCTAGAGTATTAGTAAGTTAATTATACCTTAGATATATTCTAAGAAAATCAAAATTAAGAAGTGAATAAGTGTTATAAAATCCGATAAAATTTGTTAGCATATGTGTACTCATTTTTTAGAATGAACATTTTATCAAATATATATCATATATATTTTTAAAAAAAGTTAAAACATGCTAATTAAAATAGTATAGTCTTCGTAAAATTAAATGAGTCTACTATATCTTAAAAAAATAGTCTTCATAGGAGGGCGCTACTTGACCCTCCTTACCAAAAGATAATTATATTAAATGAGTGTACTAAATTTTAAGTGAAAAGAAAAGGGTGGCCACTGGCATTTATTTATGAAAATGATGATAAATGTCAATCTCAAAAGTGGACTGAAATGAAAAGATTACACATGGAGAAAAACTAAAAATAAAAAAGAAATGATAAATTTGATAAATGGTGTAATAGGAAAAAATGAAAAAGATTGCCTAACTTATTCAAAATAAAAACCAAGTTAATAATAAACAACTTCATTGTAGATACTTGATGCAATTCTCTATGTATTTGTATATATTAGTAGTTGGTACATTTTTCTTAAATGCACCACATATTTACTACGGGGTTGTTTAAGTTTATTTTTACTATAACTAAAAAAAAAAATAGAGAAAGGGAAAAAAAACGTGGTGGAGATTTATGACAAAGATTTTCCTTATTTACGTGTACGTACCTCAGAAACCATGCTCATGAGGGATCGTGCTAAGAGTTCCCACTGATAGCAACTATGGTCAGTGGTTGGGTCCATGGATTCTCTGCCCATAAGAGACAAGACCATGCGTCCCCCCGCTACCATTTCTTGGGAACGTGAAGCAAGAAACACTGAAAAATCGTTTTTGAATTGCTGAGAATAAGCATCTAGCACGCACTTTGGACTGCTCTTTGATAAGTAGATCTTTCGCTTGTTCAATGCTCTCCCACTACCATTCTCTAACCCACTAGGAACCTTGCAACCACAACAATAATTCTACTTAGTTTCACATATATACATGCATGTGTCAAAGATTTCCAATTATGTTCTTTCTAAGCACTAGTCACTTGTAAAAAGTGCTCAACTTAATTTCCATTATCGATCTGTTTTGGTACTGCCAACTATATTCTTGTTTTCAAGAATAAATTCCTTAGTATATGTCTCTTCACAATCTTCCGGGAAAAAATATGAAAAAGAAAAATTAAGAGCCCATCTCTCTTTATCCTTTAGCTTGTCTTATTAGTTAATTAATAATTAATTAGTTTTGGAAAATTTATCAAAGGACACCAAATATGTCATTAAACATCTAGTGAGAGAAAAAGAAAAAAAATATTAAGTATTATAAATAATATGATCTAACATGAAGAAATATAAAGAAAAATTATGAGTATTTGTTAGGTGTTCAAAAAGTATAAATATCTGTGTATCATATTTTAATTCTTGTGTATCATAGCATTATCAGTCATTTCCGGAGAACAATAAATGGGTTAAGTGCAATGTTAGAGAGAGATAAGGGCTTGGCTATTATGTGTATATATATATGTGCATATAATATATACCCGAGAAAGCCAATGGAGGCTAGAAGAAGAGTGCGCAAAGTGGAGGCTTTTGCTAGGGAAAAGCCTACCATAGAAAGAGCCAGGGACTGCTGAAACAAAATATGATCCAAACCCACTACCCTTTTCTTGCTTCTGTTTTCTGTAGAAAGATGGCAATGAGCCAAAGATGTTGTTGAAGTCATTGGTGAAAAGGTCATTCAAATACACCACCAACTCTGGCGCAGGGCGATTCAAGAGGCATGTGGTGGCATACACACCATCCAATATCTCCGAAATGACCCTTAAGGCATTTGGTCCTGAGGAACAACCCAAGTCCGCAATTCCCATCTTCTCAGGCCAATTACTTGAGCAAAGAATTTGCACAAGAGCTTTCTTTCTTGCTGGCTCCGCGCAAGAGATTATCGTATTCTGCAAAATTCACACCAAACATGTCAAACTTTTAACAAAGCTTTAAGTATATACGGAGAAATTATTATATATTCAAAGATTACACAATGTCCGGATCATACTGGATTTTATTCCTTTAAATATGATTTTGGATTCCAGCGTGAAAAAAATGTAACTGAAAGACAAGAATCCTAATTAATCAGTTAAATTTTTTGACAAAGATTAATTATGAATAAAGCCAGTTAACACTAGCACAATGGCCTCCCCTCATATTCACGTAACAGATAACTGAATTTTATTAATTTTTTGTCTGTTTATTTTTTTGTAAGAAGCAAACTAGTTTACAACAACTCTCGTGCACACTGATCAGTGAACTCAGCTACACTGATATATGATTCAACAATAATTAATATTATATATCTTGAGAAATTAAACATTACTATATGAATTGAAAGGCAACCTGAACGGAAGAGTTCATGGCATAGCTAGTTTGGCCTGCGCCTTTGTTCATGTGAAGTACTTCCAACGTTTCCATTTCTTTCCTTCGAGTTGTTGTTTGCATGGTAACACACAAGAGTGTGTTAACTACTGTGTTGGAGTTGAAGACGTAACCAAAAGGGAAAATGAAAAGTTGATGAATGCTTCCTTGAATCCGGGAAAGTGCCTTAAGAGGTGCAGGGGGAAAAGCTATGAGTATTGATTCATGTAATTTAAACTAACAAGTTAAATCAAATTATTTATAAGCTTGAATTGAATCAAGTTTCAGCTATAAAAGGATTGACATTGATTGAACTTAAGCTGAATTAAATATTAATGAATCGAGTGGAGCTAAATTAAACATACTTATCATGACTCATCATTTTCGTCTTACTGAAATATAACATTCAAAATACTTTTTTTCAAGAGCATAATTTTGTATTTACACATTTCTTACCCTTTTCTTGCAAAAAAAAATACTATATTTTCCAAACACATTTTTTTAATCTTACATCAGTTTTATAGTTATAAGAGACATTAAGTTATTTTAAGAATAACTCTGAAAAATGTTACTTTTTAACCTTCTTATTTATTCTCTTAAAAATCTAATAGAGATACTCTTTGAATAAATTGATTCATTATTTTTATATATTTGTTTTCTATATTTTCTTGCCTTCTTTTATCACATAATCCATTATATCTCTTCCTTATTTATTATCTTTCTTTTTATCTCACCTATTTAACTTTAGATTTTGTATCGGCTAATGAAATTAGTGTACTTGATTATTATGGTTTAACTTTAAAAAAGGAGGTTGATTTTACTTTTCTTTTCCGATTAGAGAAATAAAGAACAAAACAGAAAAAAATGGGTGACCCTTCATAAATATTTTCTCACCATTCGTACGAAGATTATGAATGGGAAGTGTTTTTCAGAAGAAGAAAAAAATGAATGGAAAGTGTTAATTATTGTAGGTTGCCAACAATCCATAATTTGTCGCTTATTGTTTTATCCTTTGGTGGGCCGGTTGTAAACAAAACAAAATTTGTGATTTTTGTTTTTTTAGAGAAAGGTCGTCCTTTGAAAAACTATGCGAAAAACTAATTGAAACTTGAAAAATTAAAAGCTAAAGATCTTAAGTGTTTCGTAAAATAACATGTTAAAGTAACTGAAAAATAGAAAATAATAAAAATGAATATATTTTTATGATATTTTTATATAAATTTTAATTTTATTTTATAGATAAAATATATTTTGAGGAGTTATGATTTTATTTTTTTCAATTAATTTTAAACTTTTGTAATTTTTTATTTATAGATAAATTATTTTCATTATACTTTTATTTTAATTATTATTTTTTCCATATTAAACATTTTACTATTAATCTTATGTTATATATTTAAATATTTTTAATCATGTTTAAAATAAAGTAAAAAAAACATACACTTAAATAGGCATTATATTTTTATTATTTTAATTGACATAATAGTTAAAATAAATTAGCTAATATAAAATTATTAAAAAATAATTGAAAAATAAAATAATATAACATTTATCACTGTCAATTTCCTGAAATATAAAATTGAAATAATAAATGAAATAGTATAATAGTTAAAATAAATAGTATAATATAAAAAATGTATGAAAATTAATAGTATAATGGTTAAAATAATAAAACTTGATTTTATTTAAAAAGGAATCACTGTTGGACGTTAGAAGAAATTTGTTAGTTAAAATTGGTTGAGAGTGAATATTTAATTAACCTATGAAAAGTTACACAAGATAGAAAAATATTTTAGTAAAGTTGAAGGACTAATTTAATTATTTAAAGCATTTTTTTAGTATTTGAGGAACTATTTGATTTCTAATATTTCTGAACAACTTGGGTAGTTTTTAATTTATTTATTTTTAATTACTCATTTAGTCTTTCTAAACTTATTTATTTTAATTCCTATAGTTAATAAGTGAATTTTTTAGTACCTAAAATTTAATAAGTGAATTTTTTTAGTCTTTGAAGTTTATATTTTAATTCCGAAAAAGAAAGTCTTTGCTATTTTTTTTTAATTTCGTTAGTTAAAAATTTTAACAATAAGAAATTTTTTAGAAATTAAAATGTAAATTTAAAAGACTAAATAATCTACTTATTAATTATAAGAAATAAAATAAATAAATTTAAAAATTATGGAATTAAAGAGATAATTAAATCTTATTTTTTCTTACTTTAATTTAGGAATAAGTTAAAAAGAGATTGTAATAATTTATAGAGTTTTCTAATGATTTAGGTTGTGTTTGATTTGTATTTTCATTTCATGTTTTTATTTTTTGAAAATTATTTTCATTTTAAAAAAGATTAGAATTCTGAGAACATATTTGGTTTGACTTTTTGTTTTCTTTTTTGAAGAAATAAAAATACTGAAAATGCATTTTAAAAAAAATGTATTTTTAGATTTGCTTAAAATTATATTCCTTTTCATCGCATTTTTATTTTACTCAAAATGAGGTTCTTGATTTCAACTGAAAACGAGATTTTATTGTTTTCGACTTTTAATTCGTTTGAAAAAATATTTTCAAAGAAAATATTTTCAACAATTCAACCAAACACATTTTCATCATCATATTGTATTTCTAGTAAAAATTAAAATAAAAAACAATCAAATCAAACCTTCCTCTCTCCTGTTTTTCATTGTCAAAGTGGCTCATTAATAGAGTAGAAACTAATTCAAATTTCAAATGAGCATGTGTTTCACGTTTTCAACATCATGAAAACAATCGAATTTGTAAACGAGCATGTGTATGTAAAATCTATATCTATATTCTATCTATATTCAATAATAAAAGAACAACTAGTTAATATAGGACACGTGGGGTTTTCACAAATTTTTTTCAATAAAATAATCAACACCATAATCAACACCAGTTTTTGGTTCACCCAACACCTTTTGCTTCTCTTTTCTTCCACCCATTTAATTTTTAAAACCCAGCTATTGGTCACCATCCGTACACGTTTCATTTCACACTTCCTACCATTTTTTTTTCAAAATCCCCAATTTCTGCTACCTACCTACCTACACTACCTCTACTACATGTTACCCTTTCAAAATTGACAAATTAGGGTTCTCCTCTACTATAAACGAAAAGGAAAAGGAAAACGTCATATTCTCTCTCTCTCTCTCTCTCTCTTCTTCCTTAAGGAAACGCAAACCAGAAGCAGCAAAGTTGCAACAGGGAAAAATAGCCTTCTCCATCCCTAGACTCAAAATTCAAAAGAATGGTCATTCCCAAAAGACATGCAATGCAATAGTCACGAAAGCAATAATATACAAATTAAAGTCAACTTGATATAATTATTATTCGAGGACTTAGGATTTTTGGCACATGTTCATATTCATATGTAAAACAGTGATTGACATGCATTATTCCAACTTTTGGATGGTTACCTTCATGATGAAGTTGATTTAGGATTTTTGTGCATGTATCAATGTTTATTCTATAAAGCAGTGGTTGAAACTTTCTTTAGGGGAATCATCAATTCCCTATTATTCCAACTTACATTCATGTATATACGAGTATTTGTTCACATGATAAACTCGTTTCTCATACTAACTAGATGTAAATAGCTTTAATTCATCAGCATGTGGGTCTTGGAAGAGGATCCGTTCGATGGTTGAAGGTTGATGGCTTAATGCAAGAGTAAATTAAACATTCAAGTCTAGTGTGAAACTAGACTCTAGTAAAATAACACTAAACGAAATATAACTATCTACTTTTTTCTTTCTTTCTTTATTTAACAACTGCCTCAATTATCATCAAACTTTAGACCTCGTGTACACTATTCAAATTCCAAATTCTTCGCCACTACCAATCTTAATGAGTTAAACAGTATACATACTTGTGTCTTTTGTGAATTAACTTTTTATAAATTTGAGGAAAGAAATTATTATATAGTATACAATTGTGAGATTTTGGTCACTCTCCAAGTGATATATATAACTATATTTTTCAATTTATAAAAATAATGTCATGGTCTGCATCACATAATAATTTCTCGCTCAAGGATATTATTATGCAACTCGTCAATCAATATTATTATAAAAATCAGCCTCTATTTTGATGTCGATGTGTTGATTGTATGTTCTGCCAGTTCACACACTTTGCTTTACTTTTTTATTATTGCACTATACTTCTCTCTCTCTCTCTCTCTCTTTTGTAATTTTTAGTGCACTGCACTTTCAAGTTCCAAACACTCAAACACTGATCACTCTTAATATTTTTTTTTTCTTCTTATCCTGCCTGTGTAAAGCAAAGGCCACTACATAGTGTGTATGAAACGAACAAGCATAGAGAATGAGCATATGGAATACTAAACAAGGATGTTCATCAGTCCAATGCTATGACATTTTGGGCCTTATCAGGGTATACAGTGAAACGGACCTTATACTTCATACGCAACATTAATTAGATTTTTATTTCTTAATTTTTTTAATGTTTTAGCATCTAATTTAATTTCTTCTTTTTTTTATCTTTGAATAAGTTCTTTATAAATATTTTTTTACCAAGTTTTTTTTTTTTAAAAAAATCTCATTTGATACTTCTAAATATCACGTGTTTTCCAATTAGTCCCTTTAAATTATAGATCAAACGAGAAACCTGCGGTATTTATACAAACTAAAAGAAAAAATAAATTTTATAAAATTTAGATAATAGTTAAGTGATGATGATAATAATAATGTAAAATAATTTTATACTATCAATTTATCACATGTTACTATTAGTTTGACTTTTACGATAATTAATATAAAAGTTAACAAACTTATTATAGATGATAATTTATGATTAGATGATAATCTAAAATTATTTACATTATTAGTGCATAACTTATTTTCTCTTTAGGTAAATCAAATGGGAAACAAAAATTATTTAGATTATGTTCAACAAGACATTTCAATTAACTTCTAACTTTTTTTATCGGCTAAAAAATTTATTTGATTGTTCAATAAGTAAGTCTTTTTAATAGTTTTAAGTGTTTTTTAAAATGTTACTTCAAGTAACCCTTTTTAAAATACTAGCTTTTGATTTTTTATATTTTCTCACTTTTATTTTCGATATATTTATTTATTTTCCTGGTTACATTTTTTAAATAAATCATGGTATTATTATTTTTTATTATTTTACACTTTTCAACTATTATAACAATTATAATTTTATCGAATACTTCTCGTTAGTTTTTTAATTTCTAACTACTTGCTTTTATTTCCTATTAGCTAGCTTTCCAAGTACAAAATGGTCATCGTACAACTGCTCAAGTATTTAAAGTTACTAAAAACAGATGTTATAAATTTTAATGGGTGCAAGGTTAAATTAGGAAAGGATAAAGTCAGAATTTAGGAGAAGACAAAATGGTTTTTGGTATTTCATACTTTTTCGGTCACAGCAGCTTTGAAGAGCATCCCCACTGTAGTATTTCTCAAAAAAGAAAAGTGACTTTTAAAAGAAACAATCAAACATAATTTATGACTTATGTCGTAGGTTGCAATTCTTAAAGATGTTATTATTTTTATCTTTATCTTAAAAAACGAGTCACAGTTGTAATGGTTACGCACTGAATATCTTAGTTTGTTTGTAATTTGATTTCTATCAGGTGTATTTTATCGACCTTGATTTAAAGCGCTTGAGTAAAGGGGAAGACTACTATGAATTAGATAAGAAGATTGTGAACTGCTACAGACAAATGATCAAAATAGATCAATGAAGAAATGAAGAGACAGGCTTGAAGGCATCTAATGCTGCATATTGAGATTTAATAGGTTCAATAATGTTCTTTTCTTACTTCCAAATTGTTGTTGTAATACTATTTGGAAGGTGAAATCATGAGTATGTTGGGGCTGTCAGATTCCTCTGTTTATGTATTTGTGCTTGCATTTTTAATTATTTTTCCTAGTTCTTCTAGTATTTATATGGTATCTCATGAAATTATCTTTTTTGGGCAAAACCTATTTAGTGTTAGTATTCTGCATGATGCGTTGGTTTGTGGATGCTTATTTGTTATTATGATCAATTCTCTCATCACTATTTCTAGTCTGTAGTCCGCAGATATGTGGCCTACGACAACTCTCAAGGACAGGTGTCAATTTTACATTTTCTATCGGCTAATGCCGTTAGTTTAATTAGACGCAAAGGATAACATTGATTCACTTAATCTTACCATTTGATACAAATTGTGATTCACAATTCAAAAATTAACTTAGTGTATCGTCACTAATTACTCTCTGTTAAAGGGCAAGCAAAAAATTTAAGAAAATTGTGCCGACTTAGACACTGGCGTCACATACTTCACTCCTGGCATGATAACTAATGTGGTATAGTTTCAAATGGCGATGAAACTCTTCAATTGAAAGTTTTCTGATTAGTAAATATTAATTATTAATTTATTAGCAGAAAAGATCGATATCACGATATTTTTCTTTTTTTTATATTTTCTCCTTTTAAATACGATGTTGATGTTAACTCGACTGAAAATTAAATGGAAACTGAGTTTATCAGGGTAAGGGGAGATTATAATAATAAAAAAAGAAGAGAAAACTCTCATATATATATATATATATATATATATATATATATATATATATATATATATATATATATATATATAAAGAAGAAATTACTCAATTCTTTGATGCAAATAAGAAGTAGAAAGTCTTTATACTAATTCTTCATAGTTATTCTGGTCCAAGAATTAGAGAACATTATAAAAGAAAAAAATGATTAAAGAAATTATAAAAAAATTCCATTCATAGTTATTTAATAGAAATTTTGTGATTAGATGTAGATAATGTCATATAATGAGCGCGTAAACTGCTAAAGAAGTTTAATTTTCCTCTCATTCTATAAAGACTGGAGTCAAGACACATACTAGAAATTTATATTTCAACCTCAAGTAGGAGAAAATGTACCAAAAGTAGTATATGCTTTTTTTTTGTTATGTAATAATAAATGTTTACCTCACTTCTTCTAGAATCCTATACTTACACTCAGAGGCTGAAGTACTTTCAGCTGTTTTGTTCATTTTGGTGTAAGATTTATCTACTTTTTGATAAGGAAAGTACTGACTAACTTATATGAGGTACTTGTGTGTTGCAGATAACTGTGGTGTCAGTAGAACTTGGCCGTTCAAGGTGCAGGCAAAAGGTGATGAAGTTAATTGCAAGTGTTGAAGGAATCACTTCCATTGTCCTAGACCCAGACAAAAACACAGTGACAGTGGTTGGTGAGGCTGATCCATTAAGGATAGTAAAGAATGTTAGAAGATTCAGAAAATCAGCAACCATTGTGAGTTTTGGCCCCCCAAAGGAAGAAAAGAAAGAGGAGAAAGAAAAGGAAGAGAGAAAGGATGCTGATACTCATACTCCGAATTTGAGTCAGAGATGTGATGTGTGGCCTCACTGGTATGTGACTGTTGAAGATGGGTATAGTCACTGTTCCATTATGTAATTAATTCATTTTTCTTCTTGTGTCATTCGTGCTATTGCTAATTTCAATGACAGATAAAGGTTTTGTTTGGATTTCAGGTGGGAGTGTTCCAAAAGTAAGTTTGAGAGTACAATCAGTTTGAAATTATGTTTGATCACTGTTCGAAAGTAAAATTTTACTAGAAAATTCAGTTTTGGAGTAACAAAACTTGGGAAACTTGGGAAGCTCTTACAAACTTGGGTTGCAAACTTTAATCCAAACATGCACAGAATAGTTTCTCTGTTACTTGATAGTAATATAGAAGTTATGCTGTGAATAACCTTACCGGGGGAAGCCAACCTATTCTTTGTTCAATACTTTCTTCCCATTTGTTTTGATGGTCATTGCTTTGCTATAACATGGGGAGGTGAACCTCTTCTTTGTTTATGTCCAACCTTGTCTCACTGGAACATCTGCAGAAGCAGCAATTTTAGATTTTTTTATTTTTTTTATCATCAAAACATGGTATCTAACTTATTTATGGATGAAGCCGTACATTATGTAAAGTTATCGCATTGATTTTACTTTCTTAAATTATCACGTAACCGACCTTATCTAATAGAATAAGGCTATTGTTATTGTTGTTGGATTATTGAATATGATGTATGATATGTATTCCTCTGTTTGGATGGATGGAGTGTTGTATTGTATTGAATCTGCAGCATTTGCTTAGCTGCGAGACTGGCTGTATAAACTATAATATGATTCTAAACATAGGCCATAATCAATTTAATGTGACTATAAAACGAATTACATGGTCACTAGTTTGAATTGAGGCATGAATTAAAAAAAATGGTTCTATGTAGATTGGGTGGAGGGAAGAGAGGAGAGATGAGTTATTTTAGATTATTTGATTGAATGGAAAAGGAGGAAGGTTTTTAAAAATTTTGATATGGAACACAAGTAAATATTTAAGAGTCTTAATCTCTAAATTGTATATGTAAAAATAGTTTATGTATAGAAACAATTTACTTTTTTTATCTGAAAAATAATTTAGTTTGAATTGATTTTCAAAAGTATATTTAAAATTCAAATTAATACGGTAAAGAAGTTCATTTTTTAAGTTTTTTTTTTCAGTTTTTTTAACTCTTTAATGTATATATTTTTAAATTTATTTCAATTCGTAATTATTTATTCTCCATTATTATTTGATGATGGAATTTATTTTAAATATTTTTATTATGGAGTTTAGAGTTTACTCAGCCTTAGTCTATTTTCCGTATTAATATTGATAATTAAAATCTGAATTCCAAAAGAAACGTGAACCTGCACCAATTTGCATGTGTAAGATTTTTCTTTTGAAATCAGAACCATTGACTTAATCTAATGGCTGATGCTTGTGCTGGAGAGAGCAATAGAGAAAACGCGAGAAAGGATTCGAATTCAATATTTCCTCTCTCAACTGAGCGGAAGTGCGAAGAAATTGACACTGAGCATGTTGCTCTTCTTCTGCACGCAGGAGGTATGTGCTACTCTTCTTCTCCGGTCTCTTTTTGTTCACGCATGCTTGCTCTTTATTTTTTTTCCTTTTCCTTGTTCTGTTCGAATGTCCAGTGTGGAGCTGAGTTCTGTTGTTTTACTTGAGATTATTGCCACTTTTTTCTGTTTTGTGTATAGTTTGAATTCAGATCTGCAACATGCATGCTTCTTCGGTTGTCCAAAGTGCTATAATTTGTGATTTTCTTGGCTTGGAATCGGTTGAGTAAGCATAATCGACTAAACATGTAAGCATAATCGATTAAGCTCAAACAAACCGATTACGCATGTAAGCATAATCGATTAAGCTCAAACATAAACCGATTACTAATCTGTATAATTACTAATTAGTATTTTGAGTGAATACTAATCTGCTCCAATCATTATGTTTCCTAATTAGCATAGAGTACGTGCGTAGACCACACAACATCTCGGTCTAGAGGGAAAATGGGGAGCATTTAAAGTTAAAAAGTATAGAGATGAGAACAAGTAGGAAGTAAAGAGGTATAGAAAGAAGAAAAAAAGAAAACAAAGATATTTGAGTTATTTGTTGTGTATGAACTTTATTCATTTTATGAGGTGGAAGTGGAAATATTTTACTATAAACTTGACCTTATCACTGTTCTATGTACAAATATTTATGTTAAATTTATAGGTTGCAAAATGAGAAAAAGAAAGGTACAAGTGAGTGATAATAGTCAACCTGTAAGAGAGATGTTGAGGTGGACGGATGAGATGGACAACCGTGTACTAAATGCAATGGTTGAAGAAGCTCGAGCAGGTAATAGGATAGATGGAAGTTGGACACCACAAGCTTACACAAAAATTGTCCAAACCTTGAGAGATTCAGGATTAACGGATGTTACAAAAAATCATGTAAAAAATAGACAAAAAACAATGAAAGATAGATGGCGTGAAATTCATGACCTATTCAATGGTCTTAGTGGATTTGCGTGGAGTCCAGTGACGAAGAGATTTGAGGCTGAAGATGAGGTTTGGGATGAACTAATAAAGGTAAATGTTGTTAAACATTTTCTTTAAATTCTTCTGTTGCAAATGGTGTATTAAAATATTATTCATGTAGGCTAAACCATCGGCTGCAAAATGGAGAGCTTCTCAAGTGAGGCATTATGATCTTCTTGAAGAACTTTATGGTTCAAATCATGCCACAGAACACATGGGATGTACTCCAAGGCAAACTCATCGAACTATGGACAAGGAGAATGTCACCATTGACTCCAAGGAAACGTTGAGTTCATCTAAGGAAAAAAGAGGCAGAGATGGCAAACAAAAGAAAAGGCAAAAAACCTCTCAACCTCAATCACCTGAGCCCGTAGCATCTGAGGACATTGCACATATATTGGATCATAGTCGCTATTTCAGCAAACAAAAACAAATGACATCATATGCTGATGATTTCCTTTTAAGGGATCTCGTCCATCCTAAGATTATGGATTTTGATTACTTTGTGACTAGTGGTCTTCAATTTCAGGAATTACTCTCCGTCCAAGGACTTGACGCTTTTGTCTCACTTGAGGATACCTACTATCCGAACCTGATAAAAGTTTTCTATGCAAACTTAACCATATTGGACAATGGTGACTTGTGTTCTGAGGTTTGTAAAGTGAAGATTCGAGTCAAACCACGCGATTGGTTGGCTATAGCTAATTTGAAGTATGAGGGGCAAAAGTTTCAACTTTCCAAACTTCCTGACAACATTGGGTTTCATCGTGGTCAGGCATTGGATGCGATGGTCAGACCTGATTTGCAGGGACGCAACTGTAAAAATACTGGTAGTTTGACAATTGAAGATAGACTCTTGCATTATGCATTCGTGCATATTTTGATGCCACGCGGGAGCAACTATGCACTAGTTTTGATGGAAGACATTTTTATTCTTTGGGCTATCAAACAACGGATTCAAATCAATTGGCCATACCTCATTTGTCAACATATGAAGAAGTGCAAGGTTAATGGGATGCCCCTTCCATATGGTTTACTAATAACCAAGATAATGGAATTTCATCGCATTCATCTTGGTGCAGAGAATGAGAGTTTACCTGGTTGGTCTAATCGTTTCAATCAAAAAAGCTTGAAGAAATTGAAAGTCATACAAGTTGATGGAGTGTGGCAACATTCTGATCAAAACATGTCGATGCCTATGGAACATGGAGAGGAGGATGGTGACTCAGAAAGTGCTGAAAAACCTCAAGGTAGTCAACCTCAGGCACCTCAAGTAACTCCTGATAGTGATATGTTAAACCAATTTTTCTCTAGTATACAAGGTTTACAAGATGGATTAAACCGTTTAACAGATATTGTACGTGAGGAGTTTCAAAGGGTTGACAAAAGGTTTGATGACTTTGACAAACGGTTTGAAGATCTTCATAATCTCTACCAGCAAGGCCCATCCCAATAGAATGTAGTTTATGTTAATAGTTGACATTAGACTACTCTTTTAGATCATATTTGTCTACATTTGTGGAACAAGCTTATCTTTGTTAGTGCACTTAGAATTTCTATTATGTATTGTTATTATAATGTGTTGAACCTTTGTTATCTTTTGTTGTATGTGGAATGATTGTAATCATCAATTTAAGTCTGAAAGTTGTCTCTTGAATCATATAATTAATATACTTGTCATAAGTAGCTAGTTAGATGATTATATCCTTCGGGCTTGTTTAAAAAAATTACATTAAGGTGTGGTTTTTGCAATACAAGCCATGACCATCTTTGACTTAAGAGGAATTGAATGAATTTCAATTACTACATAGTGATTGTCACGAATTGATAGTTGATTATCAACCGTCCGATTATTTGAAATTCTTTCTTGTATTGGCTATTGTTGTAACAGACAGGTGTCTAAAACTCAAATTGTATTTGAAAAATAAGTCGTTGTATTTGAGTATTTAACCAATGAAAAATAATTACTAGTATAAATTTTAACGTAGTATTTTAGAGGTTAATAAACTGTGTATACAGTGGTTTGTAGCCATATAAGAGAGTGTGATAAACTTAATATTATTATGATTATATAAAGATACTTGGGTAAATTTTGGAACTGTTGAAGGGATTAATTCCATTGTCCTAGATCCAGACAAAAACACTTACAGTGGCTGGTGAGACTGATCCAGTAAGGATAATAAAGAATGTCAGAAAATTCAGAAAATCAGCAACAATTGTGAATTTTGGCCCCTCCAAGGAAGAGAAGAAATAAGAGAAGAAAAAGGATGTTGTTTCTCATGCTCCGAATTTGTGGCAGAGATGTGATTTGTGGCATGGCTGGTATGTGATTATTGATGATGAGTATAGTCAGTACTGTTCAATTATGTAATTAACTTATTCTTCTAGTTGTGCCATTCGTACTGTTGTTAATTTCTTTATGACAGATAAAATAGTTCATCTGTTACCTGATAGTAATACAGAAGTTATGCTGTGAATAACCTGAGGAAGCCAACCTATTCTTTGTTTAATAGTTTCTTCCAATTTTGAGTTTGATTTTTGTTTTGGTGGTCGTTGCTTTAGTATAACATGGGGGAGGTCAACCTATACTTTGTTTGTGTCCAACCTTGTCTCACTGCAAAATCTGCAAGAGCAGAAATTTAGATTCTTAATTTATTTTTTTTATCATCAAAACATGGTATCTAACTTATTTATGGATTCAGCCGCACATTGTATTAAAATTATCACATTGATTCTTCATTCTAATTAATTGTTGAATATAATGTGATTCATGTAGCCAGCCTTGTCTAATAGAATAAAGTTATTTTGTTATTGCTGTTGGATTGTTGAATATGTTGTATAATGTGTATGTATTCCTGTGTTTGGATGGATGGAGTGTAGTATTGAATCTGCAGCAAGCTAATAGGAAGCAGCAATGCTCAGCTGTGAGAATGCCTGTGTAAATTATAATGGTAATTTTAATAATGAAGAAACCCTCAAGTTAAAAACCCATAAAAAATTTGAAGGTGAGCAAATGAAGAAAAACTAGTTACAGAAATTGAAATTTTGGTTAAAACAAATAGGAATTATGCTACATTAGCAAAAAAGAAAAAAAAAAAAAAGGAATTATGTTATGTTCATTATTACTAGCTGTATTCGTACAAAATTGATGGGTATGGCCTGTTTGTGATTGTGCAAAACTAATGAGCACTATGGTATATTTAATTATTTATTGACCAGACCAGAATAGTAATAGTACAGAAATTGTAACACATTGATGATTTTATTTTTCCTTGTTAAAACTTCATATTGATGGAATATAAATTTGTAGCTGAATTGTGGAGATTATTAAAGAAATTTTACATTGTTTGTCTCAATTCTTGAGATATAACTTATATATTTATTGAACAACTATATTTAATGTCAATTTATTTTAAGTTGAAATTTAGTATGATATCAAAATCTATAGTTCATGTTAGTTCTCGCCTATTCTAGTAAGTTCGTCTTTTCTTACAAACATCTTGGGAGGGGAATGTTAGGAAGTCTCATATCGCCTGTCTCAATTCTCGAAGTATAACTTATATATTTATTGGACAACTTCACTTAGTGTCAATTTGTTTTAAGCTTAAATCTAACAGAGGTGAACAAAGAGTAATATGCAGAATGAATCACAAGAAACATCTTGATCCAGCCTTGTTGAGACAAGGTCGCATGGATATCAGGATATACACATTCACATTTTCTATATTACTCTGTGAGAGGTTTCAAGACATATGTAAAAAAAAAAAAAAAAATCTACTCTTAAAGGTGAATCAAACTTTATTTATGTCATACAATTATCTATAATTCAGCAGTCAAATTCATCTATATTGAAAGAGAGAGAGAATGAAAGACAGAGAAGTAGACGTGTAAATAAAATTCCATCATACAAGAATTTTATGATGAAAATTAACAAGCCATCTTGAAGACAAAGTATTGTGCAGTTAAAATATACAAGCAGGAAAGAAGTAATATATATCTCTCCATCATTCTGCCGAACAGCTCCGTTCTGTACAGTTATCTCTTCAACAGCAAAACTTCTTTTTCTGCTTTACAAAAAAAGATTGTACATACTTTTAAGAGTTACAAAGCAAGATAGTTACAATTATTTGGATTTTATCTTTCGAATCTATAAAAGATGCAAATATGATTACTTACCTCGAATTTTCTTCTTTCCTGACTATCGATGTATGCCAGAAGTTCTTCTTGTCTAATCAAAGCTTCATATAAAGCCTGTTTAGAAAATAAAATATATTAAAATTTATATATCTTAAGAGCATCTAATATGCATATTTGCATAGATAAGTTGTTTATCTTAATTTTGTGGGTCTTACAATTCCATATAGATTTAAACACTTTATACAAAAATTCACTTTATTGCTAAAGTTACTAAAGTGAGTGTTTAACTTAATTTTGTAGATTTTACAATGCTTGAGAAACATGTTATTTATGGTATAAATGTTTTAAGCAACGATGCTTACATAAACAATTCCATGTCATCTGCTCCAATAAAAAAAGTTAAGCAACTCATTGGAAATGCTAACATATATTTAACAGTGAATTAAAATGCCATAAATATATAATCAACAGCAGAGCAGCAGCTTTAAAGTTTTGTTACAAAGATCCTTTAAATTTATGATATGAAGACTCTAAGCTAAGAATCATGTATTGAATTGAAGCAGCAGCTCTATGCTAAGCAGATCTACCTACAACATCTGGAACTGAATTGAAAATATGGTAGCATCATCAAAAGATAATGATATGAAACTCAACTTACAAGTAACTTCACATTCACAACCAGAAAACTAGCAGTTCAATGACTAATAGCAAAGCATAAACCTTTTTCTTAGAATTTGAGACTTGGTAGAACAGCAGGAATTTTTCTGATTAGCCTGAAGCAAATTTTATGATTTTGAATGAAATATAGTTACCCTCTTTGTAGCGATCAGTTCTGCTTCCAATGCATCCACGCGATAAACAGCAGCATTCAGCAGCTCCTCTTTTTCATATGGCATGACATTTGGTTTTGACTGCAGTATGTCAACCTTCTCTTCAAGCTCACCAAGGCGTTTCAAAGCAGATGAGATGAGTTCTGTCTTTGTTAATCTGGGAACTGGCGATGGGGGACGAGATTCTTCCTTGGTTATTGAATCAACAGTCGTGTTAGGCAGCATATTTTTGGCAGAATCAGATTTGGTGTCTTGTATTCCCTTAGTCACACGAAGTGCTAATGAACGAACAAAAGTAAAGATGGCAACAAAGAAGCCGACAATAACAGCCAAGATATATGCACAGTTTCCACCAGACTTTCCAGTACTCAGTAGGAAATTTTCTGCAATGAATAACAAATATGTTACAATTATACTTTTTCGTGGGTAGTAAAATGAAAATCCCAATCTAAAATCGACTACCTCAATTTGTTCTATTTATCTAGAAGAAAATTATGAATTTCTTATCTTTCTATTATGAAGAAATATTTACTTTCTTAGACAAGTGTTAAATATTTTTGCATTCATTTCTATATGCATTGGTAAATACCTATCAATGAATCCCAAATATGTGGAAAATAACATTAAGTATTATTCTGGTAGCCACAAAGTCCCACGTCACTTAGGAGTTGAGGCCATTGACCTTTTTCTCTCAACCCACCAATGTGCCTTTTACAATGACAAAATCGTGATGATGCACCAAACACCTAAGCGGACAATACCTCGGATACAGGAATCCTAATGACGTCTCAAGAGTTGAGGTTAAGAGTCGTTTATAAACACTCTCCTCTCAAGTCTCAACCCACTAAGTACCTAAACAGATAATACCTCAGATATGGGGACCTTAACAATGCCTACGGACTTAAGGTTTTCTTTTTTTTTTTTTAGAAGAACAACTTGAGGTTAGAACAAGCATAATTGTGGATTTTTTTTGTGTGTTATATTGTTAAGTAGAAACATAAATATTTTGAATTTGCAAAGAATACGGCCATGTTTCTCTCCATCCCAGTAGACTTAAATAATATGAAAGCAAGTTAACAATGGGGGCACATCAGAATCAATTACTTCAGGGAATATGCATCAAGTCTCTAACTAACCTGTTGAGCCATATGAGTTTTGAGTTGCTACTTGTTTCTCCTTCCACCCGAGGTCAACAGCCTTATCAACCATGGGAACATAATCATCATACTCAGAGAAACCACTAGCCCTACCAATCAATCTTGCCTGGACAAACATCAAAGTAGTTATATTTCATTTTATTGCAACATTTTTGTATCTTATCTATCTTTTCTTTCTTTTTGCAACATCAAAATACCAATGTCATGATCACTTACTTCTTCATGGACAGGAGTCAACCTTGGGTTTGTATAATTCCCACTTGCTTTGGGAGAAGTGATATCTTCAACTTCAGATCCTGATTCTGCTGTTGATGTATCACTACTTCTTATTGGCTGATAAAATCCAAAAACAAAGAACTGATAAGAATCATAAAATACGAGTTCTCTCATTCACAAAGTGTCCAAGAATAGATGGCTAAAAATACAAATAGAGAGTGGATAAGAATTATAAAATCTGAAAGTTCTCATTCATGAAGTGTCTAAAATGGTTATACCATTGGAAAACAAGCCTTATCACATTCAATCAGGGTCCCCTCATCATTAGTAACTGTTACTATTTGTCTAGAACATTGCACTTCGCCGCTAAGAACCATCTGCATGAACGCAACTGTTCTTGCTGAGTCACAGAAGCATACTTAATATTTAGTTAAAATCAGACTCTAAGTATTACATTTTAAGCAGCAAACCTTTAAAATGTTTGGATCCTGCCATGGCCCTTTATCAGACCTCATACAACCACCTTGATCTATACAAGTGCAACTACCACCTAGAAATTCAGGCAGCTTGCTAAACAAACCACGCAGATAGTCAGAATTTCCAAATAACAATACAAGCTGATTGATAAATAAGTAAATAACACCATTAACAAAAATTAATGCATAGTTACCTTGCATCAATAATTTCTAGTAATCTGTTCTGGAACTTGTTTCCAAGAACCTAATGGAACATTGAAGTATCAATTAATTAATACTATACCAACAGATTATCTCTGTAAACTGAAAAGCATGATTATTTCATTGAAAGCCTATAAAAATCAAAAACAGATCAAATAATTGACACATACATTTATCTTTGAAGTAGTTTTGGGATCAAGAAATGATTTCACTGTGTTCCAAAGCAGCTTAAAACCGGGACCAGCATTGATTATAAACATTCGACATAATGTCTGCACAGAATCATTTATAGGTTAGAACAGATACCAGAACAATAAGTCCAGAAACCTAGAAGAACTAAAAACTACCACAATAATTATGACTAAAGTCACATACTTCTGGATAGTAGTCACCATCAATTTTCTGCAGCCGTATGATGAGTTCCCGCGCAGATTTGGTTAGATTTTTGAAACCCTGAAAGCATAAAGCAGCATAGTAATCCAAAGCAATTATTGACTAAAGTTAAATTAAAATGGAAGGAAACTTTCCAGATCATTTAGACAGACAACATACCACACCATGAACATCCAAAATGGTTGTACTTGAATCTATATGTCTCTTTGCAGCAATAGAACATGCGGGAAACTTAACAGCAAACGTTTTCTCAAAACCCTGCACATGGTATCTCAAATACCTTTCCATGGTAGTCACTTGCATAAGCTTATTGGGATCAACTTTGCCTAACCTCTCAATATAAATAGGTCTTCCTTCCTTATCCACACCATGATAGCCATGTGGATAGCACTGCAGGACTTCATTCAACTCACCGAATTCAAAATCCTAAAGAGAAAGACAGGAAACCAAAGTAGTATATCATGAACAATGATTTCAAAAAACTAAAAAAGTACAGTTAATCAAACAAAACAGGATCAACCAAAATAAGAAGTTGAAATATATTTTTCAAATCAGATGACTCACCTCCATAATTGTATCAGTACCATATTCTTTCCTCCATTGGATCATGTTGGCCCACATGTGCTTCGCTTTCTCAATATCAAATTTCCTTGCTTTCAAGAATCTGCAAGAGCATCAGTTAATGCAAGTTTTATATTATACTCTAAGGCAAACAAGTCATCTGTGTTAGAAGCATGTAAACTGAGAATATGCAAAGATACCATCTCATGTAAACTACATATGCCATGAGCAAAATATTATGATTTTTTATGTGCAGTAGTCGGAAATAGTGAAGCCTATGACTAAAACGAATCAATTATAGATTAGTCATAGTTAGTTAGTTACTAAAGATATAACAAAATTAACATGATGCATCAGTTATGATCATTGTAATATATCCTCCAGAGATATGTTCAAATATAAGTAATAAGGGGCAGTAACCTCAGTAACGTGTGATAGTCATCATGTCTTGGTGGCAGCAAGTTATCCAACATAAGTGCCTGTCGAAATGCATCCACTGCTTGGAGCTCCTTAACATCTCGAACATCCTCAATGGAAACCGAATTACTTCGGTTTGCACTCTTTCTCCTGCTGCTCTTCTTCTTAAGAGAATGCCTGAACTTGCTTGAAGCATTGATTGCTTTCTTTTTCAAGCTACCAATCCTCGTTCGCCTATCGTCTTCTGAGTTCTCAAAATCTGATTTCCTCTCCCTCCTTTCATCATGACCAGAGAACCCTTCAAAGCCTATCAAATTAAAGTTTCACCACAATCCATTCCAATTATATTCTAGAGCTCAGAAATATAGACAAAATTCACAAGTTGATGAGGTTTAAACTTTAAATTCTTCATAACAGGCAAATCCAAAGAGATTGAATATCAAACCACTACTCATATCATATGTTAAACCTTTGTATTACTGGTAAATTAAATTCAGCTGAGTTAAGCCTTAATTCAAGCTAATTTTTTTATATAGATCAAAACAAAAGATAATTGAATCCAAAAAGAAACTATATTGATAAGAAAAATCTAAAAAAATTGAAGGTACTGGTACTTACAGGGACGTGCAAAACGATCAAGAGGCCCTGACATGTGAACACTGTTAAATGAATATGAAAATTGTTTTGTGGATGAAAGAAAACATCAAATTCAAGGCCCCCCAACAGATAAAACCAATTCAGTGGAACAGAAACCTCAGCCAGAACCCCAAAAAAATGCTGTTTTTTTTTTTTTTGTATTGAACAGAAGACACTTTGAAGATAGATAGAAGATGTCAGCAGAAGAGAAAGAGAAGAAGAGGAAATGAAAGAATTTGTTTATGAAACGGTGAAAAAAAAAAAGGTTCAAAATCTGTAAATATAAAGTCAGAGATGATTGCAGGTTTCTCAGCTGCCAGTCAAATCAATACTATATTATTTAAAATGTTTATTTATTCACCAAATGCTTTGTCCTATGAGAGTGCTTAATACTTAATAGTATTATACATAGATGAGACTAGGTACATTCTTGCTTTATGGCTTTGATGTTAAAAACAAGGAAAATAACTTTGGCTTATTAAAGTAGGATTCGTTTTAATAAGAAATTAAAGTAAAAAAGTCAGATCAAAATTGTGTGTAAATACATGGAATAAAGTAGAAACTTCACCAAAAAAAAAACATGGAATAAAGTACAATAATAATGGATGAAAAAGTGAAAAAAGCTCTATAGTACTACTATTAATATGGCATGATTCTAATAATCAATTCACACATTTTTTCATTAAATAAATTTTAATTGCCCAACAAAAATTAATGTAATTAATAAGGATCAAATATTATATAAAAATGTGAGTTTAAATTTTGTTGTACATACAAAACTCTTATACATATGTAAATGTTATTTGAATTTGATGTTTCTTATTTTAGTAAAGTTTTAGGACCCAACTCATTTATATTTTCATATATTTTTCCCCTTTCAAAAAAATATATAAAAAAATAGTGATTAGTTTTTTAATAAATAGATATGATTTGTAATTTTACTTTTTAAAATAATCTTCACAATAATGTGCGTAACAAATTAACATGTACTTCAACAATATTTTCTTTAAATTAAAATGTAATATTATTTGAAATTAAGAATGCTCCACTCCAATTTCACATGGTATGGCTTTTCATTTTCCGGGTTCTACCATTACTGCATTATTAGCCACTTTGTCTTAAGGTCAGTCCACCATTAATTATCATCTCAAACTTGGCCGGAATTCGCCGTAGGTGCGGTGGTAGTTGGCTGCTTGGTTCTATGCTACCTATGCCTTCCTCATCAACTCTTATTCCTTTTTTATGGTTCACTCATTATTTTTATTTTAACATGTATCATTCTATGATAGAGATTGGCTAGCAGCAAGTTTTATTAATAAATTTCATATAATTCGTGTAATATGATTTTTCAATCGAATGCAAAGCCAACTCCGATGATTCTTTTAAGAAATAAGAATTTGTAATATTGTATATTCACGCAAAGTTCCTTTTTTTTTTTTTTTCTGTTTTCAAGTCCACGTAAAGACAGCATTACTAATAAAAATATATAACTAGCATTGATCTCCATGCAATGCACGGTTTTTTGAAGAAAATAATAGTAACTAAGTGAATAAAAAATAAATTAAAAAATTGTTCAGTCAACAAGTGGTGGTAACGGTTGAACAGTTTTAATATAACTATTAAATATTAAACATTTTACTAATCATTACACAAGTTGGGACCATGGACCTTTCTTTAACCGTAAGGCACTTTCGCTTCTTTAGTAATATTATAGTATTTGTTTTAAAAAGTTATTTAAAAAATTAAAAGAGAATCAGACGTGTCTTTAATGTAACATTAGTTCAGCAGGAAAGATACGATTATCTCAACTCACAAATTTTATTTTTATTTGTAATCTATTGTAACTCTTGTTTGTAAATCGTCCAAATATTACTATATTTAAAAAGAAGAAAAAATAACTTATACTTTTTTAGTATTATATCACATATTTATCATTTATTTTTTTAAAATTTGATAGTTATAATAAGTCATTAATCATTCTAAAAGTATTTATTTTTGTGAATGCTATAATTTTCTTTTTTACCATATTTTCTTACAGCTGTATTCCCATTAGGAGGAGATGAAAAAATGATATTCCCATGGGAATGTAAAAATTTATCGTCAAATACACATATTAAAGAAGACTTTCTTTTTTATTTAAATTATTTTAAATTTTAAAAACTATTCATGGAAATATTAAAATTTAACCGAACATATTTTTTAAAATATTCGGGAATGATATTCCATGTTAAAGAAGATTCCGTGAAACTGATGTCCCCTTAAATCCTATTTTGAAAGTCACATGCTCAGCTCCATAGTTATCTACTACATTTTAGGGTGCAGCAAAGTTAAATCCAAGACCATTTGAACATTAGTTCTCAGCATATGCAGAGTGAACCAGTCTACTCTGGCTTCCTGGCAACATGATAGGAAAAAACTTTGGTAGGTATCTACAAACTAAAATTAGGGATTGACAATGCAGAGTGATTGTTCAGCGTAATTCAGTTGAAGAATCGAATTGAATAAGCACTGAATGGTTATTTGAGTACAAATACATATAAAAGTTCTCCTATTAGCTAGTCTACCTAAAAAAAAAACAAATGCACAAATAACTGAGAACCAAGTAATATATTTACAGCATTTTATCTAATCATCCCAAATATTTTGAATAATACAGCGAAACACATCCATCAGTCGCATACTGCATCCCATGGATAGAAAAACACATTACATATTAACAGCTTTTTAAGATTGAAACAAGTCTCAGAAAAGCAGTGAAAAGTTCCACATGATTGCATTAGCATTAATGTTTATAAATATATACAAATATTCACAGACAATGTAAGCATATATAGACCGAGGAAGGAAGAGACATGACTGCAATCAGCTCAGCTGTACCGAACCCCCTTTGACATTCTAATGTAAGATTGTATTTTTACAATTAAAGCATTCAGAATCTGCAATAAAATAAAAGTTGTCAACGTGCATTCAATCTGTTCAACAGAACAAAAGGACCAGAAGACAACTCTGGTTTGGGGTCAAAATGACTCGGGTATAGAATTCTTTCGCCAAACATTAATTTGTGTCATGTCAAATAAGCTTCATACCTGTTTTTCATATTTTTCCCTGCCCTAAGTTGATTAAGTTGGTCCCTGAACAAAGCTGGGGTTGCACCAGAAACATGAGAAGTGTAAGTAACATCAGAGACATAAAATTAATACTGTAGTCCAAAACAAATGTATATTGCAAGACACTTACATCAAAATTCAATTCAATGCAAAAACCACTTATCTAGAGAACTAGATTCCTAGAACATGTTAAGCTCACAAGTATATGAAAATACAACTAAAAGTTAAACTATAAATGCATAGCAAAAGCATGTTCTGGTTATGATAATTAAAGTGGCCCATCTATCACAGTTTTCCTACTAAATGCCAGGGGCATATGGCATACAAATTTGTTTTGATTAAAACTGAAGATACCAAATGCTTACAGACTATATACAGCCAATGAAAGAAGAAAGTATTAGGATCTACTCAAGTTACTTGCTAACATGAAAAATTCATGTTTTCAAAATACTAACACGAGAGGATCCATGAAATTATAAGGTTGATTTGGTGGTTAAAGGGAGAAGGGAGGGGGGGGGGAGAGATCGTGGGTTTGAATCCCTCCCACTATCAAAAACTAACAAACTAACAACTAACATTTGCCGATAAAAAAATGAGGGGATCCTTAACCAAGAGGACAATTAACAAGTTGATACTACTCCAACTAACAATGGCAAAACTACCAAAACAATATTGTTCACTAGGGACATGATTGGCTGCCACTATTATCAATCACATATACCATCCAATGCATTTTTTTCATACATCGTACATTTAAAAAAACTCAAAAACATCAAAACGCATCAATAAATTAAAGAAATATACATAACACAATTATTACCAGCATCTTTATAGCGCTCTTCAACAACAGCTTTCAACATGTTGTGCAAAAGATTAAACTCCGTGGTCTCGGAACAAGGTTGACCACTTGGCCTGCAGTTATGTCACTTTTATAGAAGATGCCTTTTCATGAAAAAAGTACTAATAATGAGACACATTCCAAGATTTTCTATTTTCCTTAAATAAAAAATATCAAGAACAGAAATTACACATACTACAGACAAGTGATATTGTCTTAAAACAATAAGGCATCCTTTTCACAAACATACCGGTCCATTTCAGTAAATAGTCGGCCATCCATACCAGGGAACTGTGTTGACAATTTGCCTGACTCAATTACTCTCATACCATCACTGTATGCCAAGTACTTGTTGACTTGTATAGGAACCTACAGCGTTAGTAAAATAGTAAAATCTCTGATAAACCTTAGGATTTGGCATTGAATCAAAAACAATCCAACAGTACATCCAAGGATATGAAACTAGTATAACTTTTGGGATTTGGGTAAAATAGTTTCATTTTTACTAGTAAAACTTTAGGATATGGTATCTAATGAAAACAAACAGACAGTGCATGCAAGAATATGCAACTTGCCTCAAATCAACAATTAACCTTTTCTGATAATAAAAAAGTCCAGCCAGCACTCAATTTTTCTAATAATATCAACCAGGGGAAAAAGCGAACAACTACTAAACAAAGCAATAAGAGAATGCAATATGATGCAGCCAATGATGTATTCAAATACCTTAATTAACAAATATTACCTTGCATCTTACTGCAATGTTGATAGCATCTGAAGGTCGAAGATCAAAGCTCACATATTCTGCCTCATTTCCAACCTATACCAAATATAATTTAACTGTTATACGAT